>NC_050193.1:6371074-6671074 GCF_008315115.2 Sander lucioperca | reverse complement strand
GCCCCTCTGTAGAATCTTCTTCTTTCCTTGGCCTTCCAGAGGCCTCGTGTTATGCCGGCCTGTGCTTTGGTCACAGATTGGCGTTTGGTTTAACAGCATGCCAAAGAAAGTGCCATTCCACAGGCGTCTGCAAGAGGGGATCAACGTTAAGCCAAAGAGAGCGGTTTCAGGGCAGTTTTAATGCAGCACCTGTCAGGGCTCAGCTCAGACCCAGGATTCTGCAGGACCCTGCCTGTGCAGCTGTGGGTCCAATCTGAACCTCAGCCAGGAACAGAGGCCAGGACCCACTCTATCGCCTCCCACTGGCTTCTGATCTGACACCACACATAACAATAAAGCTCCTCTGTGGGTGCTCCAACCTCAGCAGGCCTGTAATCTAATGATATGGAATACGTCTGTGGTGATCTAGTGGGTCCAGGAATGCAACTTGCACAAGAATGCTTTGTTTCAAAACAGTCTTATGGAGTTGTTTGAGACTGTGCAATTGTGCAAGAGTCAGAACGTGTGTCACAAATTGTAAGCTGTATATGATTCTCCTTTTTCGATATCTTTCTAACATAGCCTGTTCCCTTTCCTCGGACATAAATAGGAAGAAGACAGACAATCAAAAAGGAAAGGAAAAGGAGACAAAAAACAGTAAATCAGAAATCTGACAAGGTCTCTGGGGACTAAATGCTTCGGACAATCAGTCTCAATTACTATTGTAAACATCTCGGGGTTAAACATCCACTCAAAACACACCAGTGGATTTTTTCTCCTCCTGAATGGAAAAATACATGGCCCCCAGCACCTCTCTCTCAGAACTCTGGTCCCTTGAGATAGGGAATATTAAAGAGGCTAATGTGACTGGGCTGTCCTCACAGGGCTGCCTACTTGTGAATGTCCATTTATAACCAGATTGGTCCAAATAGGCAGAGAAAGCAAGAGCCGCACTTTCCCACAGTTCTGCAGGAGGCCAACACGACTTCCCCTTTATAGTTCATGACTGCATGGAAACTGCACTCCCACTAAGAGCTCACAGAATGGGCGGACTGGTGGACCGTGGCAGCCCAGATAACACAACTTGACCAACACTGAATCTGATTAGCCAACTTGAAACCAACCATGCACGCTGATAGTGGCAGCGCTGGACAGAGTCATGGAAAGACTCAATGCATCAGCCTGAAAATTAGATTCCCAACACACAAGTGATAAATGCTTCAGTATTTACTCTCTGGCCACATAATAAAGGTTAAAAGTGGCATAGTTTCTGCATAGTTGTCTCTGATGTGCATGTGACTTGCATTTTGAATAGGTTTTTCACGTGTATGTTTGTCCCCACATGCAAAATAATTTTTTTTTCTTGGGGTTAATGGTCTGACAATTATTAAACAAAGCATCGTGGCCTTAATAGTTTGTTTGTAACATATTGGTCCAATCTTTTTTTACTTACAGCAGGTAATTAAATCTGCTCGCCACCTGCTACCACCCAGTTGTTTCAGCAAGCCTGTGTGACCGCCCAACAGTCCAACTCACGTTCCCTACTCAACATGACTCCTCTCAGACTCCTCATCTGCATGCCTGTGTCTTTGAAACCCCCTTTGTGGTTTTTTATTTTTACAGCAGCAGGTCTGTTTTGTGGGTATCTTATTTCTTATTCTGCAGCTTGGGGTCTTTGGCTGGACTGTGATGTTTCGTTCTAGTTTTTACTAAACTTGCCATACACTCTGGAGGTTGTGACCCCTGTGTGTGTGTGTGAGTGACAGGAAGGAACAAAGTTTTTTAAGAGGATTTTACTGTGAATTAGCACGGCGATTTGATGGTCTTTTTCATCGTGCTGTGTTCCGGCGAGAGCAGACTGCTCTGGCCCCTGTACAGATTGCATTTCAGCCACTCTTTAAAAAGCCATACCCACAACGGATATATCTCGGCAGTGTTATTGGTCATCTGTCACATCTGTCAGCCATATTCCTCTGAAGTGGAATTTTAAGAATACGTATGTTCAAACACTTAATCTCTCTGCATCATTTTTCACACTAATCCCCTCTGTTTACAAACTCATGGTATTCTAACTTCACAAATGGCAATCACTCACAAGTATGCCATGGGTGGGTCGCCTGGCCACATTCGATATCCTCAAAGTACAATAGACAGTGAAAACAGCACTAAAGTAATCTTTCTTATGTTTTCACATTTTCTTCAAATTCAGATTGAATAGACGAGCACAATGGTTGCTGGTGAAGTAAGCCAGCTCTCTCTAATCAGTTTGGAGGGCAGCTGTGTAGCAAAGACTCCACAGTTACCATCCAGCTGGCGCAGACTCTGGGAACCAGCGAGAAAGGCTAAGATGCACTTTACACCATTACGAGCCTATGCATGGTCTCTGTCTCTCCCTCCTATTTTATTTCTTGCTCACTCTTTTCCTCTCTTTCTCTTTCACACACACACAAAAACACAGCGAGATCACACCAAAATGCACTAGGTTTTTGACTTTTACCCCCTGGTTAAACTATAATCTGTGGTTCTGTTCCAGGCCCTCTTCCAGCATTTACAGCGTCATGTGGTTCAGGATTCCCACATTAGAGAGAACTGCATGTGGTGTGGGCTGCATGTTCCGTTTCCTGCAGATTAACTTTGTATGCCTCCCCCTTGTCTGTGACAGACTGAATCAATCTAATGTAAATAAGCATTCCCAACTTTCAACAAGCCTATGGCCCCCCAAAACCAAAAGCCCCCTTAGTTGAAAGTGAGAGAATTCCACCAGGAGATCTAAACTTCCCTCTCCCAGATCTCAAGCTTGCCTTCCCACAGACGCCCCAGGCTCAATGACTTTGACTTCCCACATTTAAGAGTAACTAAAAAAAGCATCTTCAAATTGCAACCATAAGTTGTCTCCCGTTTCCTCCTCCCACAGACACGCTCTTACAATCCTAATGTGGGGGGCAAACACTGGGAAAAGTCCATTCTCCAGTGAAAAAAATTGTTGTATTTCCCATTTTACCTGTCATTCTCTCAATCAACAACACAGTAACAATCTGAGAAAGGCCAGCAATGTTGTTCTCTGGGATGCATACTGAGTTGGAGCTTAAAGTGAGAAAACAAGTGGACTGTGGCGGGATGAAGAAAGGGAAAGAAGAAGAGAGCATGGAGAAGGAGCCTCCTGGCTGACTGCACAAAGGGGTCAGAGGTCTGTTCCCTGAGGATGTGTGAGTTTGACTCCTCCACAGAATGAAATAGATCCACTTAGTGAAATCACTTCCTGTCAGTGTTTACAGGGTGGTAAGAGCTTGGGCAACTGTGGCACAGCAGGTGAGAAAAAACTAGGCTTTGTGTATGTAGCTTGTGATATAAAGCTTGAATAAACATTTAGCAAAGTTGGGCTGTCATTGTATAAACATTTCGTTTTATTATGAAAATGTACCTTATACAGATATTGTGGAGTAATTTTCTTGCACGTTGTAAATGTATCCACAGTGCAAGCTTTATCTTGCTCAGGGAGTTTTTTTTAGAATTGATGGTGCGGCATGGAACTTGATCTCTGTGAGATAGTCTGACAGTTTCTCTTTCACACTCATCCCAGCAGAGAGAGAGAGGGGGAATGGAGTGTGATAGGTGTGTTATTGTTGCATTTTCAGCGAAACTATGCTGGCCAATTCATGGGGCCTCCCTGATAAAGTTGACATCAGAAAGACTGCACTACAACCGCAGTCTTATCTTGCGTACCATGTAGTAGGCCCACATCAGGGTTCATGGAAGCGTGTACAAGCTTTAATGTGAGAAGTCCCAAGGTCAGGCCAGGAAGCAAATACACATCCCTAGTAGACATTACAGAGTGTAGGAGGAGGAGGAAGACTTCATGGTCAACAGCAACGGCAACATGCAGCTGGATGGAAGCCCTGGTGGACTAACAGATTCAGAACAAAATAAGCAGTGGTGGAATGTAACTAAGCACTGTACTTAAGTAGAATTTCTATTTTAATGCTACTTTATACTTGTACTCCACTACAGCTCAGTTTGAAATGTTGAACGTTTTACTCTACTACAGAATATTTACCTGCATCAGTAATATTCCAGTAATATAATATAATAGTATAACAGTCACAGAGGCCATTTTTCTGAATTATGAGAACTTTTACATTAGATGTTTTTACTTTAAGAACATGTTGGGTTTTTCTGGGCATTTATGTTTACGAGTCCCATTGGAAATATTCTGTCAGACCTTGTAGCAACAGTAGAACTGTCACCAACCCCAATAGTGGCCAGTCACACATCACTGCTGCTGAAAGCCCCTCGTCTCATCTGGCTGACTGTTTAAAAAACACACAACTCTATGAGGGTCTCAGTCAAATAGAAATATTTAATAAAGTCTGTCATGGTCAATAACTCACAGTTCAAATGACCCTTAGTGACCCTTTCATATTTTACCTTGAGACATAAATGCACTGCTGCATTGACATGTGATGTTGGGAAAGAATAAAAACATTCTCAGGCATTTAATTTTGTATCTTTTATGCTTTACATATTTTATCGTTGTGCAGCTCAGTAGAGGAGAGTTAGTCCCTTGTTCCACCTGCCAATAATCTGCCAAACAATCTGAGGAGAGCAAATAAATATGCCAAAAAAGAGTTATGTGACATTGTTTAAAAGAATAGAGCACTCTTCATAGCTGTCACTACACTAGTGGTAGGAAAACAAAGTCATCATCTCCAAAATGTGGGGACAGTCAAAGTCAAAAGCTATTAATTACAATAATATTGTTTGCTGTGACTGTGAACTGTTCTTATGCTTCATCCGTTCATGCTGTACTGTGTGTGTATGTGTGTGTGTGTGTGTGTGTGTGTGTGTGTGTGTGTGTGTGTGTGTTTTGCATCACACCCGCATTGAGTGAAACAAATCTGAACAGAAACTCAGGTTATAACCCCACTTTTGGCCCTCTGCAGTGGGGTTGTGAGAAGTTTCTTTCTTCAGGGTCTCTCCCACGCCATCTCCCCTATTCCCCCTTCCTCTCCTCTGTATATGAGAATAACCATAAATCACAGCCACTTGCAGCTTCGACCATTACAGAGCTAGAAACTCGCTCTGTTACACTAACAGGGATGGACTCAGTGGTGTTGCAAAATAGACACACCTTTTGCAATAGACTACAGATATTACAGTTGAGTCATGTGGTGCTTTGGGGTAAGGCTCAAAAGTACAGAATGCAATGATTGTTCAGGCTACAGTCACACACTCAGGCACACAAACACACTCACACTCCTCCTTTTCTCCCTGACTAAAGGCCAAAAACAACTGTACATGTCTCTGTCTCTTGGGCTTCATTAGATGAAAAACATAAAAGATAAATAAATGAACTAACCCCAAAATTGTTGTGCTTGCGTGGGAGAGTTCTAAATGCCCCCAAAATAGTCTTTCGTAAGGCCAGAGGAATGAGGGTCTGCATTATTTCACCATACAAGGGCCTGTTCTCTGTATGCAATTCCCTGCCGAAACCCTCCACCACACTCACCACAGTGAGCCGTCTGCTGCCACAGGGACCAGACTTCTGTGGCTTCTGCACATTTTCTTTGTGCTTTTGTTCTGTAGCATTCTCTCTTGTATGTGCAAACAATGCACACACAGCCACATTTGCGGGGGCGTCTGACTTTTCTTCTGCCCTTTCAAAGTGTGTATCTGCATTCAGTGCATATGTTCCTGGGTTCCACTGGACGATTAAGCTCCTGGTAGGCTGGTTGTGATTAAGCATGTTCCTGTTTCCACATGCACATGCTGTGGAACAAACACACACTAACACAAAATCAGAGAGAGATGTACAGTTAGGTAAATTGACAAATAGCAGTAGGTTGCACATGGCATTTACAAGACAGCGGGAGTAAGTCTTTAAGGAGTGATCTGAGAAGTCATTGGATTCAGCAGAAGCAGAAGTGAAAGAGCACTTTACGTTGGTGGCCAGAGACTCACACAAGCTAGACATTTACAGTAGAATTACTCAAAGACACACAAACAAGTACACCGTGTGTGTGTTTTATCTGTGTGTGTGTGTGTGTGTGTGTGTGTGTGTGTGTGTGTGTGTGTGTGTGTGTGTGTGTGTGTATGTGCATGCATGTCTATAAAACGTTGTGTGTGTCAGTAGTTCAATATTTCTATGATGTAAACGCTGTCATAAACATCATCAGCCTACTATGATTGCTGTGTTTATCTGACATTGGCTAACAGATGGATCCAAGTGACACAAAAGTATATACAGTTAGAGCCAACTGAAATACTTGTCTGGCTCAAGAGAGTCAGTAGGGATAATCCTGTGTTCCTAGACCCTCTGACCTGACGTTTAGTAGTGTTGGCACAGAGCTGGAGCTGTCAGCCCAGCATCTATGGGAGATCTGTGTTTAATTTGCAAAAGCGGACTTTGCCAGAATACAGAGAGAGAATGAAGGAGAGAGAGGTAGTGGGGGAAAATGAAGCCAGTACTTTTGTCTGTGTGTTTAAGTGCCGAGCGGCCTTGTGCTTCTGAAGCGGATGATAAGGATGAGGCTGGAACTGTCTGAAATATATGTGACAATATATGTGACAGATTCTGTGTGTCTGCTGTGGAAAGATTTGTGCAAGTGGTTGTATGTTTCAGTATGTGGGTGTGCGCAAGGGTGCGGAAAAGGGGGGGGTTACTGTGAAACTGAGTAGCTAATAGTCTGTGTTTGTCTGCAGATTACTCTGGCATGGGCCTTGGCCTACAAGCCTAAGAGAATCTAGCGCTCTCCAAGATTACCCAACTGGGAACACATCCTGTCTCAAAAAGCTACAGAACCCAATCACGGAGAGTTACTTGTCACAAAACCACATGCAGTGCACAAGACATTAAAGCCTCACTGGTAGTTTCTTAGTAGAATAAGTTGTTTCTCTCAGTTCTTCAGTTTGTGTGTTCAGACTTGTGCAAGAGGGTGTGTGGAGCCGGTAAACTGGAGGATGACTTTGACAGGTAACGGTTATTTCTCTCAGGTTTTTCTGGTTCTACTCATTGACTGGGACAGTCAAGCTGAGGCCTGTTCTCTTCCCTTCAGCCTGGGAACCAGAGCAGTGATGCTTGCTTACCTAAGTGCCTGGCTGCTCCCGCTGGGAGCTGTTCCCATCCCACTCATCTGTTTATTATTTTCCTGTGAGGGCTTGTGTTGTAAGAAGAGAAAGGAGGGGGGTGTATGGAGGTCACGATGGAGGGAATATTCTCCCATGTTTCATTGACAATACCTCTAGAGACTGGGATGATGGGTTTTTAAACATGAAGTCATAAATATATCTGAAGGGAACTGGAAAACATTTTGGTCAAGAACCTGTAATGTTTTAAGCCCTTGATTTTACTAGGCAAGTCGTTTTGTGAGGTGCCATGACTGCTCCACTGGTTGGGTTTTCTTTATGTAAGGAACAAAACGTAGGACACTAACCCTAGGCAACAACACACAGAAAACAGAGCTAAAACACTGTGCATAATAGACATGCAAGAATATCCTAGCTTACATCATGTTCTTCTTGAACACTAGCACACTTTGGCTGGAGGCTTGAACGCGTAGTTTCACCTGACTGAGTTGACATTACTCATCCGTTGAGGTATCCCACTTTGAGTGAAGATGAAGGTGTAAAACCCATACACTGTTAATATATTTTTCTGTGACAGTCTCAAACACACATGCATTTGTGTTTTGTTAGGACTGAGCACAAGATGAATTGTGTGCCTAGCTGTGTAGCCAGTTGTTTCCACTGCTGCCCTGAGGGGTTTTGGACAGAGTTGCAACATCAGCTGTGGGTTTTGTGTGCTGCGGAGAGTGGGCACTCGGTACATTTGACCTCTGACCTTCCCACAGCCTCAGGACGAGAAGCCTTTTTACTGAGAAAGGGAAGACCCTCTTCCCGGTCCTACATGGTTCTCTCAAAGTCACATTCCAAGGGATGCTTTTCCCACCATGTACCAAACACATCACTCTGTTCTTTCCTGGAAAAAATCCAAGGAAGTGGGCGATCACATGAGTGGGGTCCTGCCCAGTACTCATGGAACAGACCTGACCTTCAGCAAATGTCACAGTTAGGCCATTCTCCACAGGTCAGGGGAAATATGGAGAGGGCCTGGATCTGGGAGAAAGGTTTGGTCTCTCTAGTATGGCATAGAAACATCTGGTGCTGATTCCATTAAAAAAATGTTTCCATTTTCATCTATATTCATGATGACTAAACCCCAAAACATGGGATATGCATATAGTAGCAGTAAAATGATATTTGATGTGTTGATTTTTATACTACAACTAAATGTAAATTTGTTTGGGGTAAAGTTAAAGAGTGTAAGACTGAAGTTACTCTGAATAATAAAAGATATATTATTACTGTTTCATACTTTTGGTTCTACTTTAATTTCTGTAATGATCATCAACATGATATGGCAATTTAAATCTGATGGATGTGGACATACAGATCAACATCTGTTGCAGTTTCACACAAACTTCCCAGAACAGTCCACAACCAATAACATTGACATTTTCCTGCAGTTGTTTATACTGTATGTTGTTAAAATCTTGTTGAGCCAGATTTTTGGAATAGAATGAAGTGATTTGTATGACATCACTACTGAAATCTAATAATAACGTATTTATCTAATGACATTTTTCTGACTCTTAACAAACTCTTGGGATTAGATAAAGATATGAAAATGTTCCTGCACACAGTCATCTTATTTATTTGTTTATCACATGAGAATCTTCTCATGTGTTTGGATTTCAGCCCTTCGGAAAAAAAGGAAAAAAGAATATAAGAGGCTTACATGTGCCTATTTTTGAAAACCTTTTAATGCACATTTTGGGCAGTACACACACACACACACACACACACACACACACACACACACACGTTATACATACATGTCTCGTCAACAGTGACTCTGCGACCTTTCAACCCAGCGTCACATCTTGTTTGTAGCCTGTAGCCATATAGCTTCTAGCCTGGCTCCGCCCTCCTACTTACTTCCGCTCAATTTTCATTTCTCTTCAGTACTCCGTCTGGGTTTGCGGTATATTCTTAGGTTTTCTCCGGTCAAATATTTACCGGTCCAATCAGCGAACAGAGGGAGTGGCTGAGAACGATGACGTTGAGGACGTGCACTAGAAAGATGCGAGCGAAGCCATTCGGTCGTTGTGGCAGTAACGCTGCCGAATATCCAGAAGTTAAAGCCCGAGCAAGAACAATCTTTGCTGAGCTGTGTTGGTGGCCATGATGTTGTGGCTCTCCTCCCCACGGGGTTCGGGAACAGTTTGATTTTCCCCTCTTGTTGCACATGCGCATGGCATACGTCACGACCAAACGTTAGCGATTGGTTATGGCAGATCCAGAGTGGCTCTGGGCAGATCCAATAGTTTTAAATTTCAACAGAGTACCTGCTTTCAAGGAAGTTAACACTTGTCAATGGAGAGAGGCCAGACTCTCTGTACAAATGAAATGTACAAGAGTCTGGTAGGACCAGACTATATAGCTTCAGCTTTCAGGCAATATGTTTGGTGTCTTTGTAGCTCTTCCAGAAGATATAGTAATCCAGCCGAGAAGACAGTGACTTTTCGGAGACTTTGCACGAGTAAAACCAAAGCGATAAATCCATCTAAAAGGCTATTCATTGTTGTGTATGAAAATAATAATAATCCTCTGCTGGCTTCGGCCAGGATCCAAGATGGCGCTGACTGACGTGTTTATGCACCAATCCCATGCAGTTTTTCAGCTGAAAGTGGCGTATAGTCAGCCAATGGAAACCCCTAGCAGGAGGGGCTAATATTCAGTGTATGTGTATTGGGGAAATAGACACAGACAGGCCAGGAGGCTCCCTGGAGGCCTGGAGGCTGAATGAGTGTGATACTGATACTGATGTCTAATAGCAGACAGATAATTCATAGGTGACACAACTAACATTTTTGGATAAAAGCGTATGGACTTTTCTGGAAAAAAAAAAAAAGGTTTTATATTTAGAGTTTATTTTTGTTTCCCCTGATTGCCAAGACTTGGGAGAACAATTTTCAAAAGCCAAAAGTCTTAGTCATTAAAGGGGCGCTATGCAGTTTTGGCCATTTATTCGCTGTTTTCTTGCTCCTCCTACAGAATAGATATTTGGCAGCTCCTATGTTTACTTGTGTCTGACTCCTCGTCAGTCTGCTGTTTCCTCTTTCTCTGTTCCTCCAACAATTCTTTGCTAGCTTTCTGCTTCTTTTTTGCCGGCTCCGCCATGACGATAATATGAAAAACTCCATTGCTACCTTGTTAGCCGGTTCCTTAATGGGCGTATGTGTGCAGTGCTGTGAAGCAATTCGTTACATCGCGAGACCTGATATCACGCGATACTTCCTGACGCTGAGGCCAGCGGCTCGCCGGCCGAAAGTTGCAAGGGTGGTTTTTCAGCTCACAGGCGCTAGGGGGGAGCGAGACGACCACCATTCAACTCGAAAGGTAAATTAAGCTAAAAACTGCATAGTTCCCCTATAATGTTATCTGTGTGATTTCAATACATTTCTGTGAGATTTCATTTCCATTTAGTCTTTTCTTTTGTCTTTATAGTCATATAACAATTCAGTCATCCCTACAGCATACACAAACCTTAAAAAAATTATGTCTGTAACTTGATTGTGCATCACAGGGTTGAGGTTATACATACAAACCATATTATACAAGGAGACCAGACGAACCAAATATTGGAAAAACATGGCTTAGACCTCAGAGGGTTAAAGCACTATCAACATAGCAGTACAGAATGTATCATTTTGTCTTTGAAGGATCTTTGATTTTTTGCCGAAAACCATCATTACATTAGAAAACAACACTATGCTTGTTTTGCCACCATTTCGGTATAGAGTAATTCCAAAACATACAAAATGATATAACAGTAATTCAAGGACTTTAACCCTTGTGTTGTTCTCGGGTCAAATTTGACCCATTTTTATATCAGAATTATGGGTTTCTTTGAACCAAATTGCCCCAAAATAACATGAATGCGTGGATGTACGTTGTATGTTATGTTATTATCCATCGTTGTAAACCCAGTTGTCCATGAGACAGCGCAGGCCAATTGGAGATTCTGAATTAAAAGGGGGGGGGGTTAAACCCAATCAGTAGTTGTAAAGAAAGACATCAAATGAGCGTTACGTCAGTTTTAATCGTCAGATAGAACACGTGAAGTCCCAGCTCTTAAAACAAAGATCCTGTTTAGACTGTGGATCTTCATTTCACATTAAAGGACAATTCCAGCACAAGATGAGCCTGGCGCTTAATAATACATGTGTACCGAGTCAACCGTTCTCTGGGATGGAAATAAACTGTGATCCACTCAACATCCTCTGATCTTAACTATCAGTCAAAATAATCCATAATTTCTGTTTTTTTAAACAAAAAAAATAGGTATTATAACATTTAAATTATGTTTATTGACCACGTATTTAAAAAAGCGTCGAAAAAAGGGACAAAATGTTTCAAAAAGCGTAAATTTCTTTTGGAAAAGAGCCAAAAAAAGTTCATTTGCAATTTTGATCCGGAAGGACAACAAGTTCACGGTCTACGGGAAGACAACACAAGGGTTAAAAAGTGTCCACATTATATACGGTTTTTAGGATGGTTGGAACCCGGGGAGAACACAAGGAGAACGTGGATAATTTACACATAAAGTCTCCAACTGGCCCCAGTGTGTTGTTGTTGCTAATATATATAAAAAATAGGTTTTCTTTGTAGATAGTTCTGTACAAATGTACAAACAAACAAATACAAATGTGTAGGCCTTCTGCTTACAGTAAATAGGTGTAAACTGTTGTTGGTTTCTGATGTGTTTTTGTGTTAGGTTTAAAGATATTTCCGCAGAGTTTCACTGTAATATGTAATATATTGCTGTCTTACAGAAGCATTCTTTGAACCTAGCGTAAAGCTATGCGTTCTGAAAAAAATAGCCTATGTAAACATACAGAGTGGGCTGTTGAAACATGAAGTTTTGCTGGTGGTTGAGTGTGATTGAGTAAAGTATTCATGAATTTTGAAATAAGTGGTCAGTGAATAAAAAATGATCAACAGTTAACAGCTGTTTTACTGTAGTGTTTGGCAAATGGGAACTCAGTATTGAGAAAGAACCAACTATGAGACATATTTATAGTTTATATTACAGTAAGATGAAGAGGAGTAGCATGCATTCAAATATTTAATATTATAACACAAAATTGAGTTTTTGAGATGCATTATTTATTTTACATGTAATATTTAAGATTTAAACAACTATACACTGCTGTTTACCTTTACCCTTTCAAATCTTGCTTTAGGTTTTTAGTGTTATACTACACTGCACTGTATGCGAAATAAACAGTTGAAAAAAAAGAGTGTAATGACAAATACAACGCTGTAACAACAACTTTAAAACAAAACCTGTAAAACAAAATGACAAATGACGTATCCAGCTCTGGATAGTGCCCACAGCAATATGACCACATGAGCTCTTTTATAAGATTCAGAAGTGCAGGCCAAGTGGCACATACTGTACTTTGAATAACAGTGCCTTCCAAAAGAACATAATATTGTGAAAAAAAACTGTATGCAGTGTTTTCAAATAATTGGCATTTAAAATTATTAAATTAATTAGTTTTCCCATTCATTTATTTAGTACACAGGTTTCAGGTTTCAGTGATGTAGTTTAGGTTCCAAATGTAGTGTGAAAACATTTGAAACAGTAAAAACTTCAAACTGTCTGTGCATAACACATTTAACTTCAAATTAATAACCTTTGCTAAAGTGACGTTAAAACGTTTTTTTTCTTGAACAGTATAGTGTGTATGTTTGTCTTTTATGAAAGGAAACTGTAATCTGTAAGTCTTCTCCCTCATGGATTCTCTTTACATCACAACTCTCTCCTCCAGCAACCGAAACCAGGCTGTGCACGGACAAGTAGAGTTAATGTATGCCAAGCCTCAGTGTCTGTGCCTGAGGGAAAGAGGCACATCATCTAGACGAGTAGATGGGATAGAAGGAAGATGAAAGAGAGAAAACAAATCAGATGCCAAGGTGGGAGGAAGAGGGCCAGAGAGAGACTGACAGTGTGGTGTGATTTTCTTTCTACTACACATGCACACCCATAAATAAGCATTAGGACGAGAGGGGATATCAAAAGTAGAAGTGAAAATGAATTGAGGAGGGAGAAAATAGAATCCAATTTGTAGTTTTAGGTAATAAGAGACTGAGTGAGAGGGAGGGATGGAGAGTGAGAGGGAGAGCAGCCAAATGACAGAGGCGTGTTTGTGTTCTGATTAGGCTGAGCCAAACAGAGGCGGCTCACCAATGGAGATAACCAACAAAGACATCTCTTCACTGGGGACAAATCTATGAACATCTTTTCACGGTCAATAGAGGAGGCATTCTTTTGTTTTGATGAAGGAAAAAACAATCAGCCTGTGTGGATCCATGAATTCAGCACAAAGTTTACTGTTCATCGATCTTGAATAAAGCAGATGACCAACATGCCTACTGGTTTTGGAGTTTAGGGGCATTAAAGTGTGCACAAGAGCAATTTTCATTCTTCCTTATGCTTAAGCGAGCCACTACTTGAAGCTAAATTATCATTATGTTCTTATGAACTAAACGTTTTTTTTTTTTTTTTTAACGTCTTCACTCTCACCCTGGCTGCCAAGATATGATGCACTCAAGCTGAATAAACAATGATGTGGGCTCTTTGGGCTAAGACAGGCTTCCTGGCATGGGTGTGCCCGCACCCTGTTTGGTTTCTCATCTTTATGGTTGGCGACAGTGAATAGATCAGATCCATGGCAGTGCAGAGCGAGGTTGTCTCTCTGGCAGAGAAATAAGGCTGGGGTACAGCCAGGGTTGGCAGGCAAGGACAAACTTCAGTACTGATAGACTCTTTGATGAGGTCACTGTCTATCACACAAAGACTAACTAACTGTCTCTGTCACTTGCATACTTACATAGCTTACATACTTGCTATCTATCTATTTATCTATCTATCTATCTATCTGTCCGTCTGTCTGTCTGTCTGTCTATCTATCTATTTATCTATCTATCTATCTATCTATCTATCTGTCCGTCTGTCTGTCTGTCTATCTATCTATTTATCTATCTATCTATCTATCTATCTATCTATCTATCTACACCACTCTTCTTGGTATGTCTTTGAGTCCTCTCTGTCTGACTTATACACACATCCACATAAATGACACATAAACACTCACTAAACTCACTCACAAACTGCGAGAGGCACAAGAGAAAAACATCTTTGGGAAACAGATTAAAAGGATAACCATCCCTTGGATGAAAATATTCCCTCCTTGGTGTCGGTCAAACCAGAAAGCAAATCATATGCTTATTTGTCTGTAAATTAAAAATGTAAATGGTTCTCGCACTAAATTCCCAGACGTCTAATTACAACATTGAAAGAGAGAGACAACTGATCCATGGTGGAAGAGGTTAGAAACCCAAAGAAAGATGATATGTTACGGGGAAAAACATGAGTGCACAGGATGGTGAGAAAAGTGTAGTTTGTTTGTTTGAGTTTATTTTCTTCCCCTTATCTGATTTTTGTTTTATTGCTTTTTGGACTCAGTCATGCTCTTTAACTTGTCTTGCCTACAAACAGGAGTTTCAAGTTTCTTAGCAAAATCTGTGTATTGACATCAGCGGCTTTGCTGTCAGACTCCTATTGTGAAATATTACACCAATCCTACCTTATTGTCCACAATAACAACAAGAGGATCATGTTACCTCAATTCAGATTACATCATATCTAAGTCCAGCACAATCAACCATCATCCCCTTGTTTGACAATTAGAATGCTTGTACACAGAATGAACCCTCTAATCACAGAGTTTCACAGTCATTGGAACTGGTAGTTTTGAGAGAGTGAACGGAGCGGAACACAACGATACGGTAGTGGGCAAACTGAGTCGCAGTCTGGAAATTCCTGCTGGATTGTTTATGTTCTGGAAGAGCAGTAGGGAAAGGGGGCAACGCTAATGTAATGATGGTGACAATAGCGGTTCTGTGTCTGTAAAACAATGTGTATGACTGGCCAGCTAGAGCCAGGATTCTTTTGATTTATGTTCTGACCTCCAAACGATCCTGAATGGCCTCGCAAACAAGCAGTTCTACTCAGAACGAGAGATGATGACCCCCCCCACCCCCCCTGTTCCATGTGTGAATAAACAAGTGACCCACGTTGGGTCTGTGAGAGGTCACTGCACAGCGGAGTTATGGAGATGGACAGAGAAGAGGGCAGACAGACAGTGAGCCTCAGAGAGACAGAAAGTGAGTGAGTGAGAAGGACAGAGAAAGGGAATGGACAGAGAAGGAGAGATAGATGTTGTGTGTTTGTTTCTCCCTGTGGCCTCTGCTGCCCTAATGGACCCGGCCTCCACAGGCAAGTCACAGGGCAACTTGGGCTTCTCCTGTTTTGACTATATAAAGATTGATAGCTCCCCTCAGACCCCAGATCAGCTCTATGGATAGTAATATGTCCCATGTGGCTACTTCTCCAGCCACACGCAGCCATGTAAATAGTGGCTGACCTCCACCTTTGAATATATTTCTGATCCTGGAATCAAGTCATATGGCGGTTCTGTGACACTACTCAGACTTATTCAGAAAGGAGCCTTGATAGCAAGGCAAATAATAACAGAAACAGATAAGTGGAGCCACATTTGTATCCATCCTGACCTGGGATCAGGCTGAAGCACCCTGTCTAGACATCAGCTCCACTTACATTCCTGCATCCCACAGCACCCAGACCTTTTTGTCTTTCTTTTGCTTCCTCTGCTTTTTTCACACTTTCCCTCTCTTCTTTTCTCTTTCCCATTTTCACAATTCAGTTCTAACAATTTCCTGATCTCTGCAGCACACTTTTGTTTTTGATCTCTGACTCCCTAGTCTATCCCATCACTCTCTGAGTCAGGCTTAGGTGTGGTTCTCTGGGGTTGATGACAGTTAAAGGAGGATGCGGTAAAATGGCTGAACCAGCAATGACCCGGCTACAGGGTGGAGGAGATTTCAAAGAATGTATCCTACAAAGATAACTTTTTAGGTTCCCCTTTTTTCCTTCTCTCTACTCATGTTTACTTTTCAAAATGCAAGTGGCTTGTTTGTCAGTACACAACAAGGATGCATAAAAAACAGAGCCCATGCATGTTTAGTGGCTCAGTAATTGTGACAGGAGTACAATTAAGGGAAGACCTAACCACGTCACGCTGCCCTCATTATACTGCAATTACGTTCTTGATTGTGAAACAAAGGTGCACAACAATGGTTTGATAAGACCCCTTGTTTAATGAGACTTTGCTGTAACTCCTGTGTTCATTCAATTAGTAAACAGGTCTTCCATTCAGGACTGGGCACCCCAGTTCTCATCTTCCCAAATGCGACACACACCCACCCCTCACTACCCCCTGCCCTTAGCCTTCAGCGTCCCACATTGGGTCTTGGCATCCCCCTAAACATTCAAGACACACAGACTCCTCCCCCAACCTCCTACCCCCCTTCCCCTCAACCCCTGCACACACACCCATTTGATTGTGATTGACAGCGTCTTTGTTCCATTGTGCGGAGCTGTCGCCTCTGATGAAGACACATACACAGAGCTGAGGCGCTGCACTCATTGTACACCGCACAGAAACTACAGGTCTGCAACCAGTTGCACTGTCCTCTGATGAGGAGCTCCAAGAATTCGATGAGTGTAACCAGCCTGGACATGGCAGGATGAGACAGGGTGTGTGCAGCCAGGACAAACTCTGGCTAGGCTACCCAGGCCTCTCCCAGTGTGGACCAGGGGGTCCAGGCCCTATGGGCTGAGGGGGCCAGCTGGAGAGGGAGGCTGAGGGCTGCGCAATGTGTCTGAGGAGGCCGTCATTAGGGTTCACCCCTCCTCAGGGATGGGAACCAGGTCACATTCTCTCACACGGCACAAAGCAGGGTGTGTGTGTGAGAGGGGTGGGGGTTCAAGGGAGGGGTTTTCATGGGGAATAGGCCATGACCTCTTTATATCCATCAACAGATCACTAACTTGGCCCATAGACATGATCATACAACACACACACACACACACACACACACACACACACATGCATGCAAACACATGCTAATGTGTGCGTATGTGCACAGGCAAGAAAGCACACAAATATGCAAAAACAAGTACGTGCTCCTCAAGAGGCATTATGTGTGTCTTTACCTGAATATGGTCCCAATAGCTTATTTGTTACATGAAAACTTTCTATAATGCAAATTACAGTAACCATTCAAAATCATCAGTGTGTATTAATGTTGACTATTGTGTTATTGAAACATATAGTTACAGCTCCAATGTATAAAACAAATCTGCTGATAAAAAGGCCAGTGTATGCAAGATTTAAACTATTTAATTATATTGCACTTGTCTATCTCAGGCCACTTAGGACAAATTCCTTTACACTACAGCTCCAGCTCTGCTGCGGATGATCCTGTGAAATCCACAGTTTGGCTGCCAGGGAAAACACTGTGAAATACTGCCCCCTCATGGTATTCAAGGAGTCTTGCAGACAGAGAGAAAATCCTTAGACTTACATTACTGTAAAGTATCAAGAAAAATTATTAAGGATAAATCAGAATTCTGTTTATTTTTAAATCAAGATGCTAGATTAAAAATATCTTACACCCCTTCACAAACCTTGAAAAACATTCAGTTTATCAAAAGATTATAAAATATGATTTAACAGCAGTTATGGCCATGAGAACACTATGCTATGGAAAACATGAAATTAAGCTTAAGGGCACAGCACAATAAAAGCAGATATATTCTTTCCGTCTTTGTCATACATGTTATAACTCTGGTGAGCCTGATTGAATTGTTAACTAGGCAGCTACAAATTATAGCATATTATTTCTCTATAATGTTATTGTTTCTCTCTGTAACTGAGTTCATTTTTTGTACTTTGTTGTCTGTCCATGGGGCTTGTATCTCATGTCATGCCTGTGTGTGTTATTAAATGATATAGACATCTAACCTCTATATAGCCACGCCATATCTGACAAAGGCATGGCCTTAGCTTTATAGTATGTATGTACAATAATCCAATGTGTGTGTTGCTTGTATTTCTGTGTTTTTGCATATGTATGTTTCTCTGTGTGTGTGTGTGTGTGTGTGTGTGTGTGTATATGTGAGTACATGAGGTCATTCTGCATACATCTCTGTGACAAACTTGTGCAATTGTGCATGTTGTCTGGCAAAGCTTATCATGGCAGTTTCGTTGAACTAAAAGGCACCTCCTCTCTCCAGGGTTAATGGCTCTAGTCTGCCTGCTTAGCCCAAAACCTCAGGATAAGGCAGTAGGAACTGGGTGGGGTTCAACAATATGGGAAGGTAAGGATAAGGGGCAGGGTTGGACACCCTCTTCAGTTAGGTGAGACGGTGCGTCTACGCAGGCAGCTGCATGTAAGGCACTTGAGGATGCTCATGGTGATGTGCATGAGAGGGCCAAAATTGAAGAGTAGGTTGTAGAAGGTGTTGACAGACAGGCCACCAGTCTCATCTGCGTACTTTAAGGCCACAATAGGCGTGTAGAGGCTGTTAGTCAGATTCCTGAAGCGAGGGCTGTTCGACTCAATAACCTTTTTAGTGCACTGGAGAGACGAGAAGCAAAAGAAAGTTTTGACTGATTTTATTGCTATGTAGGCTGGTTAAATGTTTATAACAGTTAGTGATCAGATAAACAGAACATTGATTCTTGAATCCTGAAATAGATTGGTAAAATGTTGTTAGTAAAAAGTTAGAAACCAGTTCCCTTACTTTAGCTATGTCCTCTGGCGTCTGGCCCATGGCTTCAAATATATCTATGGATGACGGCAGGTAAACGTCTTTAAAATAACGGACTGTGTCGGCATCTACTCCTGGATACTCCATCTTGGCCACATCCTCCATCATCTTTGTCTCAAACTCAGTGTGCACTGGGCCGGGCTCAATCATGGACAAACTGCGGGGAGTCAAATGCAGAAAGGCCCGTGAGGGAGCATGTACAGTACAAAGCATAGACAGATGTAAAAGCAGAACAGAGGAAATAGGGTAATCTACCGGATATTGAACTTCATCAGTTGCACGGCCATACTCTCACAGAAACCTTCCATGGCAAACTTAGAGGCAGTGTAAACATCATTGAACACCACTCCTAAATCAACAAAACAGAGAGATAAAGGATAGCATCACAGCAATGTATTATCACATTTCACAGCACTCTGTTAACAGCAGACATGTGTCAAACATAATTTACACATAAAGGCCTAAGATACTCAAATCAACCAAGAAACAGACATATGTCACATATGGAAATGCAAGTGCCAGACAGAATATGAAAGTCAGTTTAGCCTTCTTGCCTGTGATTAACAACTTATCTGATACTTTTCTAGCAAACCCCACCCATCTGGCACTTCAAACAAGTTCAAACAAACTTGATTTGGAACTCCTTGCTATTTGACTCAAGTCATGTCAGCAGATCTTTACTGAAAATGTCTAACATAGGCAGACAGCTAATAAATAGAATAAAGCTAAGCCTTTAAATAGAGATATGTACTACTGCTATTGGAAAACAATACATTTTAGAAGGTTAGATCAAGATAAAAAGCATCCGCTACAGTGTATTCTTTTAGCATTTTACAGTAAAAAGTGCTTGTTATGTCATACAATTCAAATAATTATAGTGTTTCAAGTTTGTTAAGTGCCACTGAAATTGCTTCACATGGTATTGTAAACTGATTTCTGACTTCACTAATTCAATAGATCCTAAAGCACAGAACACACTATGATTTACAGCTCAATATAAGTGATGGTCTGCAAAAAAAAAGTTTATCTTGTAGCTTGCAGACATTTAGAATTAAATTCTCCTGCTTTTCAATTGAGTTTTAGGCTAGCTAAATATGCCAGTTATACAAATAGTATTGCGTGTGATTTATCAAACTGGTTTACAATGTCTAAGTGCAGTGCTCCTGTCTACACCTGCAAAGTCTTAAAACATGCCTTTTCATGGTCGGTTGGAATTGTAAATATCTTTTCTTGTGTTATCAGATCAGACTTAACTGGAATGCAGATTTTATTTTGCATTGTTAAATATGCACAAATCATACCCTGAAGACCCATGACACTGCTCATGACCACGATGTGTCCTGAACGCCTCTTCTTCATGTCTGGCATCACTTCTTTGATCATGCGAACAACACCGAAGAAGTTGGTCTCAAATACTCTTTTCATCTCCTCGATGCTGATGCTTTCCACAGGTCCCAGCAAGCCCACTCCTGCATTGTTTACTGACAGGAAACACACAGACGCAGAGATTACAAACCTGTAATTATTAAAGCAGTTGAGATATTGTTTTCTTAATATGAAGTGATATCTGTATTGTTTGCTATGTTCACTTGCCTTTCTACAAGAATAGATCCCTAATTGATAGATTACAGATGGTATCTCTTGATATTGCCACCAGATGTCAGTGTGTGACAACAACAGAGAGGTGTGATGTAACACAAGTCCATGTTGAAGGGCCTCTGGGTCTTGAGTAATTAGGTGAAGGGGGATGCAATGTTGAATGGAGGCAGGTTTATAAATAGAACCTTTATCCAGACTAAAGGGTTAAACACAACAACTGAAAAGAGTCAGCTATATGTGTGTGTTATTAATCTAGCAACTTACAATTTACCAAATCACCATCAAATGTTTTTATAGAGTGATTGATCAATACCAAGGACCCAATTCATTTCTGGTGACAGGCTGAGATTTCTGGGTTTGAAAATACATTGCATGCTTTGTTTTAGCTGTATGGACCCCCCCCCCCCACATACACACACACACACACACACACACACACACACACACACACACACAGAAATAAATAAGCAAAAGAAGGTGTCATGGGCAGACAGAGTTGCTGACTCAGTTTCAGCTATATTTCACATACTCAGGATATCAGTATGGTGGTGCTTTCTGTTTGGGTGCAGAATCTATCTGCCCACTGGAATTTCAAGACTCTCCCAATCTCCTCCCCCCACCTACTCTTAATGTCAACTGCAAAACCACAGAGGACAGCGCTACAGGAGACCACCAAAAAACATTTCAGTTACTTCCAAACTTTGTCCTAAAGTTGTGATATTATTACAGTAATAACACTGTACTGCGATAGTTTGCTTTTCCACTTGACAAGTCTGTTAGACTTTTAGTGTTACGTGGTATGACATTACTAATTATGTTAGAGTAAATACGGGCTACTTTCGCAGGAAGGTTGAAGGTTAATGTTCTATGCATTTGGTTATCACACAGATAAGAAACTGAACAAGGTCATATAATACATAACATAATGACTTTAGGTTACATACTTAAATTATCAACTGTTCTTAAACATATGATAAAAGAAATGAAGCACATGTATACAAGATAGATCAAATGTTATTCCAAGTTAGGAAAGGGGTCGAATGATAGATGCAGGCCTAGTTTCAGGTGTTACCCACTTACTCAGGATATCAATATGGCGGTCCTTGATATTGTTGATGCACTGCTTGACTGACTCGTCACTGCACACGTCTAGTGGAAGCAATATCAAGGTCTTGCCATATGCATCTCCTGCTGCCTCCACTAGCTTGTCTTTCTTCTTCAGGTCCCGCATGGTGGCAATGACTTATAGGGAGGGACGGAGAAGCGGAAAATATTATTTTAATTAATATAATGTGGCTTCAAACTTTACAAAAAGAGCCTCTATAATACCAGAAACTGTTCTTTAGACTTGTACAGTAACACAACTTGGAACCACATACAAATACTTCATCAATATCATCACAATCAAGATAACGTTTTATTGGAGTCCATATTTGTCCTTTTTTAAATTCAGTCATTTAGAAAACCATGAATACTTCTTTTCTGTAATTAAAAAAAAAAAATCTTGACCCATTGCCACATTGATGAAATGACACACAGTACTGCGAAACCTCTGATCTACTGAACTAAAGCTTTCCTGAACAAACACACACACATACATACACACACACACACACACACAAATATATACACACACACACACACACACACACACACACACAAACACACAGCTGTCAGACGTGCAGGTCAGAGTTCTTTTCAATGACCACGCCTGTCAGTTTACAGGACACAGAATTGATTTCCTCCGAACTTTACACGCTGGGCAACATTAACCCACATTCAGCACAGGAATCTATCATGACCAGTGACAGCAGCTATCAGCACAGTGTTGACTCGGCTTTCATGGCTTCTTCCATGTTGTGTGTTATGCTGACACTTTGCTGACTGACGTTATCTAGCAGAGAAAAAAGAGAGACTGTGCTGTTGCACATTGGTAATCGGGGAGTAAACAACCTCCTCTTCACACATTCATCTGAATCTACCTGTTGTCCTTGACAGATAAAGGCAACCCCTCATTCTTGTCTGATCAGAGACAGGGTTGGATAAGTAAGATTAAAAGAGGGATTGCAGTGCTGTAGAGGTTTTGCATTGCCATGCAATGTTATTAACATTTGACGAATAGTAATGAAACTTGGCCCTATTTTAAAATATTGCTGTGTAAGTGTCATGCGACTTGTCAGTGCAAGTTGTCGAATACACACAATGCATTACACAAGGACGTCTCATGAAGTCTAGTTTAGTCTAATCTTGTGATTTGAAAACTGTGTCCATGAAGCAACAAAGAGATTTACGTATTGGTAGAGAAGTGAACAAGAGATCCATTGTTCTTCTGGCTCCTGCAGGAATTACTCTTGGGCTGCTTAAACATTCTTGAATGAACCACATTGCATTGCACACACAGAGGTCTTTTAGGGGGTTTCTCTGAGTTTGGTGCATGTTACTGCAACTAATTATTACTTTTATGCGCAATGCAATATTTAATCTCTGTTGGATTTCCTAAGGGCCCTGGGAAAAGGGCAGATCAGCTTCATTGCTCAGAGGTGGCCTTATTGAAAGCAGGTCACATTGTGAAAAACAAATCTGCACAGACCAATGTTCTGAGAGCAGTTAATCACTTTTGCTTTGCTCATCTATTTCACGGTAATAAATCCCATCAGATCCTGATGGCCCTCAAAGAAGAAAAAAACTTGCACAGTGGTACCTAAAGTGGCAAAAGGAGAGCAGTGATAACTTGGCTAAAATTAGTTTAATAAGAAGACAACTGCTGAAATCATTGGGGTTCACTGTCACAGGCCTAGCCAATTCTGTTATTCTGCATAAAGTCACATCTAACAACAAGGGGGGGGGGTCTTAAATGCAAACTCTACCAAAAGGGGTGGGGGTGGGAAGGTGGTCTAATGTAATTCTGTCTGAGGCTCCATGACATGGAAAGGTTTTGGATCTCCAATCCCTGGAGTGACATTAATGATGGCTGGGAAGCAGGAGAGGAGACCCACAGACCAACAATGTCAAAGTGGGACACCCTAACTCCACTGTGCACCAATGAAGACTTCAAACAAGGCCCTTGCTTTAGAGTGAACCCTCGCTTGTACAGGTCTCAAACTTTGTCCCCCTTTCAACACTCGCTCCAGTGAGGGGACTATAGGCACATTAGACACGGCACTAAACCGGAGCAGGAGGTCTACAATTCACTGCGATAAAGGAGGCTTTGTGCTGGAGAAGTCACTTGAAAGAGAACTGACAAGACTCTTTTTATGATTCCGCCTGGAAAGAGGCATCCTTGCAAAACCCTACCCTGGAAACTGCGCTTTCAGATGATAATTATTGAACCAAAGGGGCGACTGAATCCCAGACCTTACAAAAGGATATGGATCCGATATCACAAGGGTTAGCTATCTTAATGGACACTACACCAAAACACTTATTTGTGTTAGGACGGGAGTTGCGCATGAAACTCAACCGAACTTTGTGCGTAAAGGAGGGTTGGTGCAATGAGCTTTGCAGGGAAAAGTAAACACGGAATAGGTTTTCAAGCGAGCCACACTGTTACATGCTTGCTGCTAATAGGTCCGATCAAAGAAACAATGTAGAAGAAAGCGCATTTACCATGGTAACGCTTCTTTTCATCTTTGGCCAGCGTGACGGCGATTCGTAACCCGATGCCGGAGGAGCAGCCGGTGATCAGCACAACTTTCTGCCCGCTGTTCGCCATGATTTGTCCGGGTAGGCGCTGTGTTTTTCAGCGGTCCTCTGCTGTGGATGGTCGCTGCCGAGGGAGCTACCGATCACCGGACTTTAAAAAAGTAAAGCGGATCATGCAGCCACCGCAGCCATGTGAGCCTAGCTAATTCAGTCACATGTTCAATCAAATCAGTAACCAAAAAAGACGTGGCATTGAAAACACCTCGTGTAGACAGGATTTTAAACTTGATAGGTGCCGCCTGCCCTGAAAATGAAGTTAATTCCTTTAAAATGTGTGGCCGTGCATGCGCACACGTGCGTGTTGTAGAGGGGGCAGTGCTTATTTGATTTCTGAGCTGGTGACCCCAACGACAAATAGCCTATCTATAATATTCATACAGTAGTCACATGATGTTTTGTTCATACCTGATGGTATTTCTGGTTCACTACAGTTATTATTCTTAATAGGACGTATAGTTTTACCAGGATATATTTTTTGGTAGCCTACCCAACATGTTTTTACTATTATTTAATCTTAAATTATTTTAAAATAATTTAATTTAATTAGTAATTTTTAACACAATATTATAATTGAGGTATTCAATATTTGGGCTGCACATATAATTTCATAACGAATCACATCTATTATTATGATTATTATTATTGTTGTTGTTATTATTATATGCTACCTAGGCTATAGCTACACCCAAATTAAGCACTTGTTTCGGCTCTAGTTGACTATTTATAAAACTAGTCCCATGCTTACATTTACCCTATTTCTCTGAAACTTTACTGCTTACTGTTTCATTTCTTTCAAGCATATACTGTTATATTGTTTTATTGTTTCTATTATACTTTATTTTATTTTTGTGTAAAATATTCTCTTTTACTTGTACTCATTTTATTTTATTACTACTACTCTATTTTCTGTATTAAATAGTTGTTTCTGGAGCTGGCATGAAAAGAATATCGCAGCACTTTGCACTGTGTATGATTGTGTATGTAACAAATAAATGTTGATTTGATTTGAGCTTACTTTTGGAAGGTAATGTTTCTAGTGACTTAATGCGCTGCATTGTACTGCCATCTGGTGGTAAGGAAAGCTGTAGCACACTTAAGAAGCACTCAAGCTTACTGAATTCATTTTTTAACTCATAAAAAAAGCTCCTTGCATCACTCCAAATATTAACAAATATAAGAATGTAAAAGAATGGTCTGAGTTTGGTTATCAGCTGTCTCAGTTTAGTTTGACAATAATGCCATTAGCAAGGGTCTGTTATGAACCGTGACTAGTGGAACCTATTCTTGATGGTTGTTGTAAGGGTTTAAGGTGCCTCTGATAAGATCTCACTTTTCCTCTGATGAAAGGCCATAGTGCAAAAGTCAGAGTCTGTCGTGTTTGGGCCTGTTGCTGAATGTGATGCAACCTGATGCAAACTGTAGGTTTTCCATTTACTCTGATACTGATCTGCATAACCACCATGCAGGGATGAGTGGATGGTCCAAAGAGCAATCTGGATTGATTAGTTAGTGAGCGATTTGTTCACCGTAATCTGTGATTTATGCCCTCCTCTTTTAAGTCACTCATTAAACTGTTTTATCAAATGCCTTGCCAATTTTATGATTAACATTTCAAACACAAATGGTGGTTCCCCCAATAAAAAAACAACTATATATTCTTAATGTTTTATCATATTTTGATGTATTTAATGCATTCATAAGATGATGGTTTCTGTTTTTAAGAAGTGGATTGAACTGGGGTTATCATAATGGATCTTGTCAGCTCAGGTGACCTTTGTTTCTGATTTGTACAGTTAAGGAGGATTAAACACTATATAATAATTAGTTACAGTAATATAATAATCATACATAATGTGGCTGTAAAGTAGCTCCACACAGATGAAATGAGGTTGGGTGTGTTCTCTGTTGACTTCCCCCCAAGCTTTTGAAACTTCATTATGTATTCCACTGATACAACAGAACACATTTCTGCCCTTTAAAACATATTGCAAGCACACACTGACTATAGGTCCCCCTGTTTTAATCCTCCCCCCTGGTTAACCCCTTTAACCCCCATTCCCATTTCAACATGGTAACACAGTGTGAAGCATCACGGTTACTATAAGGACAAGACGAGATTATGTGAAAGCAGAGGACACCCACCCACCCACTCTCTCTCTCTCTCTCTCTCTCTCTCTCTCTCTCTCTCTCTCTCACACACACACACACACACACACACACACAAACACACACACACACACACACACACACACACACACACGCAGAACAGCATAAGGAACAGTGGGAGAGCACAGGAACAGGTTCCTAAGTTTTCTAGCTTAATTTAGGTTACTACCTGAATCGTCAAGAGAAGATATAAATTTCCGTTGTAATCTTGAAATGATTCTCCCAAAGGGAAGACATATTTTAACAATGAGTGGAGTCCAGGCCGGATGCATCAAGGGTCAGCCAGTAACCAGCAGGTTGATGGTGCGAAGATAGGTTGAGTCTTGCTGTGAAAAAAATCAACCTGAGGCATGTTATGCATATGTAACTCAACATATGAGAATACATAATGGGACATCTAGATCTAATCATCGCTGCTTGTGATAAACTGTCTGTTATGCTGACAACAGAGAGCAGACTGTCAGCTTACATTGAGTTCAGGCCCAGTTTCCTCTTGCTGATGTCTGCTTATTGATACCAACCATAAGATATGACCCATTTCTCTCACCAGAAAGCAGAAGTTTACAATGAGATAATAAAAGTATATTTTGCATTGTCAGATAAAGCAGCTTTAAATCCAAGCTGACAGTGTGCAAAACAACATGCACTGCATAGGCATTTTAGTTTATATATTTATATTCGGCTACGTTTCAGATTTTAGGCATTTGGCTGACAATCTCAGAGTAATTGAGTGTAAAGGCAGAATAGATAGAATAGCAAAAGAATAGCAGCCAAAAAATAGTCATACAAAAAAAGAGTGCCTTTGAGCCTGTACACTACTAATGTGAGTGCAAAAATCCAGCTGTTGGTCTGAGCATGGTGGATCTCTGTCATGGTCAGAGACAGACAGAGAATGAAAAATGACCGTGACCCTTTGAACCAGACTAGCCCACCAACACTGACCCAACAATTACAAAATAACCAAATAACCCTAAGGCTTTGCTACCAGATCATTAAGTCAGTTTTAGTTTAACTTAAATGACCCCTTATTTTGTATTATGACAATACAAGAAAGTATATAAAACTCAATAGAGACCAGTCTTAAAGCTGTCCACCAGTGGGCATGGTGGCTAAAGGGTCCGGAGTAAGCCGCTGGAGTGAGGTCAGGGCCGTTCCTGGCATGCTCTCCCTTGTGCCTCCGGAGAAAGTTGACAGGTGTGGATAGAGATGAGGAGGCCTGGGCAGCCAGTGATGTCTACCAGCCTCCAAGCTATTGCTGTGGAATTTCAGAAGATTGAGACACTAAGACACAGATGGAGTGAGGAAAGGGACAAAGAGGAGGGGATAACACAAGCCCATACATGACATGTGCTTTCTCTGCTTTTAATGTCTTGTTGTAAACCCTGCTCCCTTTTTTACCTCAAACTTTACCCTCTCCACTTTCTCTACTGCACCTCTGCACCTACTGTATGTACCCACCCTCATTGTACTAATCAGAGCTTTCACCTGGTCCCTGTGACACCTCTGAGCCTACTCTTGCTGTGCCCTGAGCCCACATCATCCATCTGTAACCCCTTTATCGAAGTCCAAGTCATAGAAAATGACACCCCCATCTCCTCTACTCTCTTTTATGGCTAAATGGTTAATTTCCTGTGTACCGACCTTAAGACCTAAGATGAGCAGATGCTCCTGGAACCTTCACGGGTTCCCACTTTATAAAGCATCTGTTTCCACTCATCATAATTAAAGATGGGCTGTATGATTAGGTTGAGATGCTGTTTTAAATGTACAATGCAGATCAAACTATTTGTTAAAACAAATGAATGTATACACTGATTTTCAAATATTTTCCCTAAGATTTTTTTTTTACTTAAAAATGTACAATTTCTACAGTAATAATTCTTATCATACAGCAACTGACTAACCCTTGTTTTGACCCTCCTGTTGGTGGAATCTCCATGCAGTAGCATTATGTTCTGGCTGATGCTACCGTAAGGATAAGGGACTCTGGCTGTGTGAAAAGGGCCTAGAGGACTGGAATGTTTGCCACAGGTCAGGAGTGCCGCTTTCTGCTCTTTTGTGTGCAGTCTGCAGAGGAGGTGTGGAATGCAAACTTCATGAGAATAAAAGGGACGAAAGGGAAAGAGTAGCTGGGGGTCGGTTGGCGGGATGAAGACTTAGAAATAGAGAAAGAATGGGTGCAAAGAATTAGAAACGAGTAAGCTGGGAAAGTGTTTTAGGGGTTCTGAGGTAGAAAGAGAACACAGTTAATTTAGAGCAAGTGCTAAAAGAGTAGCCATGAGTTGCACCAAAGAGGAGAGTTAAAACTGTTGCTGCAGATGCAGACCACACACAATGGAAACTCTACAGAGAGTGCTTTCAGAGCAATGGCACGCTGAAGATAATAATGTGGCATTTCTGAGCACCAGTTGGTGACATTCTTAGAAACATTCATAGTTACAGCTCATCATTATACGTCATTCGTACAGTCTCCGGGACATGCTGTTGAAAAGCATTACTCAAAGAGTGAAATTAGAATGGACTCAAAAATGTAAATTTAAATAAAAGGCAAGGATTTTTGTGGCATAACATTTCTTCATGGAAACAAACAGAAACATAAAGAACCTTGCCACTTTTAGGTTATCCAGAGGGTTTCCGAAAGCAATAAAGGTAAAAATAGAAAGCAAAAAGAAACAACAGCATGGTGTCAATTACATCTTATCATGTAAGCAAACACACTACACAGATGGATTCCCAGGGGGGCTGTCCACTTAGCCACTGTGGCACCATGTCGCAGAACTCAAATTTCAAATAACTTCCACACAGGAAGAAATTTAAAATAAATAGTTTGAATCATATTTGCTGTCAGTGTTTGTTTACCTTACGTGCCACTGCAAATACCAGTTTCAACCAAACTGCCCTGCTATTTAGATCAAAACACAATTATGGGGATCTGTGTTGGAAACTAACAGCGAAGAGGAGGGCACACAGCAGGGTGAGCTTGTGTGTGGTGGCTGGTTGAGTTTATTTAGTCTGTTTGTTGGAGCAGTTCATTTAACAGACATGGTCCTTAGATGTTAATTAGTTTAGTCCCCCGTCATCTCTCAATATTATAATTATCACCAGATTGGCAATTTCCCTTGCTGGGCCATTGCAAAGGGGAACATTTCCACACACTTTCTTATGGCCACATCCCTGGTTTGGAAACTTTACAGCAGGGTTAAGCAACTGACTGTGTGGAGTAATATGTCTAAAAAGACAGCACTGCATCCAATCCCTGCTCAGTGTTGGTTCTGATGATAATCTTGTTCCTTTCAATGAGGCTTAAACAGCTCTTTTTTAAATTCCAAATGCCATAGTTGGTTAAGGGAAGTGTAGTGGTGATTTAATACCAAGCTGCAGTCTTATCCTGCCTGATGTGATCGCTCTGCTCCCTTGTACCGCAGGCAGGTAAACCCATGTAAGAACACATGCTTTCTGATCTATATCATCAGCAGTCAGTGGGTGGCACAATCACATTTCTCTTGAGGTGCTTTCATAGACCAGCGGTTTTACCAGCCTCTAACAGATTTACCTACATTTTCCCCCCACAAGAAAAATGTGAATTTGTGCAGTGCCTGTGTTTTCTTGGCTCTGCAATTGTACTCTTGACCAGTTAAGGATGTCAGAATGTTCTTTGTTTTGAAGTCACTAACAAACCCACATTTTACACAATCTCGCATAAAATACCTATTTTTTCACCACTAGCACTGAGACTACATATATTTTCTTCCATGTGATATGTATTGCATACAGATGTTTTCTGTTTTCCATGTGCAGAAGAAAAAAACTGTAGTTGTTATCTAAGGCGCATTCATAACTCTGATATAAATGGTGAAATAAAGTGACACTGGATTAGCTGTCAGGCTCCCCCACTCCCACACAAACCACAAACTTAGATACACAGTCATCATTCACACTCATCTTTAAATCCTCATTATACCACAATGACAGAAAGTAATAACAATGTTTATCACATAATATACAGCTAAATGACATCACAAACCCATTAGGAAGCAGTGGTGTAAATGATTTGTAAGGTGGTTAATTCATAATGACTGCATAGAAAAAAAGGTATTTTTTCCTCTTTAAACATACATAAATATTTTTTTGGCAAGCTTATAGAGTCAGTTGTATCTTCCTTTGCAACCTTGCATGCATACTTTTCCTGACAGTTAGCCTGTTGTCTTGTTCTGGCATGTTCTTCAACACAAGGAGCAGACCGGAGGCAGACTCAATTAAAAGCCAATCTGGCGGTCTCTAATCCTAAATACTCATCAGCTCCTCTTGAGGTTTAATACGGTTTCCCAGTGTCTCAAAGAGCCTATAATGGTTTGATGACAGATTACTTCACTTCACCTTCCACCCTCTCAGTGATTCAATGATAAGAAAAGTCCACCATAATTTATCAGCACAAGATGACCTGCAGAGGGAGAGAGAGATGCTTTGAATTTGTAACATCATACCACACATGGCTTGGCTAAACTTCAATACTAAGAAGCATCTTTTATGTGATTTGAGGAATTGGAGAGTAAATAAATAAAAATGACAAGAGACTGAAACCAAAATAGGGGAAAATACAGAGACACATCCTCAAGCTTTTTTTTTCCTTCTACAAAATCCGTGATAGATTCATCTCCTGCCAAACTTCCTCTGTGATTTTTTTCAAACCGCTTATTCATAAATACATGTCAAAACACATATGGAGTCTAATTTAGTATGTTGGCGTTTCATCCACATGATTTGTAAGTGTGTACAAAACGTTGCTCTGTTGGGTTCTGCTGATTGGGATAAAGAGGCCGCCAGCAAGAACTGACTTCATTCTCCATCTTGAGCACTTTTAGCAGCATTTATGTGTTTACATCAACTTGATGGACAACTATTTACCGTACATTAATCATTATAAGTCTGATTTATGAAACCCTCTTGGTTAATGAAAGGTGACAAACTACTTGCATGAGACAAATGGATGGACTTTGATTTTAATTGAAATTTTTCTGCACATTACGGTCACGTCGTGTGTAATAATTTAAATGTATGTGTTGGGTCCCAGGCTCAATCAATGCATGTTTGGTGGTCATGTGGAACACCAAAGTCTGGGTGCAGTTGCTGTCAGGTGTATTTCTTGATAAAAGAATAAAACCTTACTCATCGTACATTAGAAACCTGAGTTTGTCTTTGTTCTATTGTTTGATGTGTTTTAAAGAATGATTATCTGTAAGTTGTCCCGTAGTTAGACAAAGGTACACAGCACATGTTCTGGAAATATTTCTCACCCAGAGCTCAGACTAGCCACTGGACTCTTAGTAACTATCTGCTAAAAGCTGTTAGGAATGTGGCCCTGACTCAGGCTGGCTAAGCTGGTACTGAGAAGGGAGACAGTGGGAGGTCAGGGGGTCTGTTGTTTACCTACTAGAACAGCCTCAATCTGACAAGTTATCTGGACTAGCTATTTTATCTCACACTCCTGGCTTTTTATGTTTTTTTTTCTAATCACTCTCCAACTTGAGCTCCCACAATTTACAGTCTGAGGCTCAGGAAATGTATATTTTTTTCATAAGGGTCCCTTATTTTGAAGAATTTGAAGAAGGATTTTTTTTATGTTGCTTAACTTTACTTTTTGACACTATTTATTTACCACGAATAATCATAATATGTTTTGGATTTGCATCATAACTGATGTCTATGATGTTTAATGTTTAATAATTTGCAGCTAAGCAGTTGGGGTTTGGCTAGAAATAATATGGAACAGTCTTTGGATAAAACAGAGGATTTTGATTTAAATGGGTGTGTTTCTCCATCGTTCTGTGGTTTGAGATTCTTCTCAGTTTCTTCAGAAATTAGGGTTTGGCTTCTTTTCTCTGAATGTTCTCTGGGATTTCAACTCCCAGTTGCTTTACAAAGGCCTGTTGTAGCTTGGACTCTCGAAACGTTATCTTTGGTATTTTTCCAATTAGACAAGGTCTTCACAAGTCTTATCTTAGAGCATGTCTCAACTGAATACCCGTCTTACTAGAATTAATTAAGCTTCTGGCAGGACTATATTCAGCCTGCACAGGTAATCAAAACTGTAAAGGCTTAAGTTTTGGCAGATGATTGGGACAGATGTCCCCTACAGTATTAAGAGGTAGGTGACTTGTCACAACAAATTATTTCAGCTCATTCCTGTCAGTGTCCCTATTAAAAGACTATTAATTTCATGTAGTTTAATGCAACTTAATTTATATAATGTTATACCTGTAATATCCTTTACAAAATATCTAAATATGTCTTTTTAATATTTTGATAGGTTAAACATGTTACAAAATGGATGTTTCTGTTTTGTGGAAAAAGTCTGGTGGACTTTGTCTATATTAAAGAGCTACACTAGGTGGAATCATGACCACTCAAAGTGAGGGTGTGTGGAATAACAAACACGCTGCAATGTTTTAAATAATAGGTTTTAGCTAGCTGTTCCTGCCTCTGAACAAGGAGTCCACAACCTCTAACCTGAGGTGATTCAGCCTCCAGCTTCAACCTAGACAAGCATTACAAAAAACGCAGCAGCAATGCTGGGCTGCTGAGATTATACTGATGGTGCAGACAACCTGCCCTGGCCTGGCCTGGTATGCAAACACCTGACTCCATGAACTGGTCAGGGATGTGTAATGTTCAGATGTATTTAACTAGTGCTATGTGCGAAGTTTAAAGCTTGGATACATCCTCCAGCTTCAAATGATTTAGCCCAAAACCTCTGATCTTCACTGGTAGGTGAAAGTTAATTAACAGGGAACCAAATAACAAGAATTTAAAAAAGAGAGATATCTGAACATTTTGCATCATGATCATCATGATCAAAATTAATAATATGGTCACTGTTTTCAATCATCCTGTTCAAATCTAATGTAATCATGTATACATTCAGGTGCTGTGCCTCTTGTTGTAGTCACTGTGGATATATAGGCTGGCTAGATCTGCAAAAAATCAGGAAACTGACAAGTAACTATGTAACTTATGTGGGTAATGACCACCTTTAAGAAGTGAAACCTCACAAAGGATCGCTAGAAATAGCCTAAATGTGATTTAAGATGGAGTTTTCTGCCGTCCTAATGGGAGGGGGAGAGGCGGAGGAGGTGGAGCGCAGAGGGAGGGAGTGATGGCGAGAGGGAGAACTTGAATGAGAGGGGCAGAGCGAAACTGAGAGGAGCCACCACAACAAAACTTCTCCAACAATCAAGCAAGTGGAACTACAGACCGGCATCTCTCCTTTTCTCCCCGCATGGCTGCTGAGTTCCTGCAAATCTAACTTCAGTGTAAAGTTATGGTGGTGGAGGCAGAGGGGGGTCTCCGCTTGGAAAAGATGGACCATGTAATAAGGACCAGGTCGCGCAGGAGAATACCGCTATTTATTTGTATCCTGCTTCACGTAACGACGACACAAGCTGGTAAAGTAGCCTATCTATTTGAACATTAAAGATGAACTGTGTCCTTTATCTAAGTTTCCGTGACTTTTTTTTCCAGGCACCATCACTCATCACTTGGTCCCCAGCCAACACTTGGCGCAAAAGCATCTTTACTGTCTTTTAAGGATAACTTTGGATCCTTCAGAACCGTGCACGTGCAATTATGCATAAGATATTTTTGTGTATGCTTACGTATTAATTACCCGCGTCATTGCTCAAGGAGCACATTTTGATTGATTCAGCTTTTCATGCTCTAGTTTGCATTTTTAATTGAACACATTTCCAAGGTTTTGAATTTAGTGTGATCTTCCTGCGTCAGGTGAGCTGTAAGACGTACAGCGACCGGAGATGTATGATGTCATGTTCGAGTTTGCTTGTGACCAGCGTCGGTTTACTGTGAAAAGGTTTAACGTTGGCTTGAGAAAGAGGTGGATGGCTGAACACTGACCGAACTGAGTAGATTAAAATTCCTGTCATGGATCTGTTTAATGTGCCCTCTGCCCACATAGGTCTTAAGTGAAGGCGCTTGCACGAACACTCTTACTGCCTTAGTTGTGATTATTCTGGCACATTTAATTATTTAACATGTTTTATTGTAGGCTACTACCTCAGGTCATATTTTACACACTATGACTTGTAGGAGTGAATTAGCTGGACACATTTTTCAATTATCCACCTGCAAGAAGAGGGCCTGGTCTCTGTCAAACAGCTCTCTCTCTCTCTCTCTCTCTCTCTCTCTCTCTCTCTCTCTCTCTCTCTCTCTCTCTCTCTCTCTCTCTCTCTCTCTGTCTGTCTGTCACAGTGTCCTGGTGTCCACATTTGTTGCACTTTCATGCTTGTTCAGCAAGTGCTGCACCCATTTTAAGATCTCTATGTTCCCAAGATAACCAGTAACCAGCTTGTGCATACAACTGTATGTCATTTGGCCCACTGCTATCTGTCACCCACACAGGCCCGGCTGCATGCCCTGTGGCCGTGTCCTGAGTATCTTCAACTGGCAGCCAACTATTTCCTCGCAGGTGCTGCTGCTTAGAGACTCCCTGATGGAGCACCATGCCTCAACAGCAGGAGTTAACCCTGTGGTCACATTTTCACTTGCTTTCCACATGCACCCACTTTATGGCTGGCAGGATTTGATGGAATCCATTGGCTGACATAAAGCGATGGCGGGAGGAAGTGGGCCAACTGACATAATCACATTTAAGTGACACAGCGGCTGTGGTGTCCACTGCTCTCTAATGAGGGCCTGTGAAGTGAGAGGATGAGATGATTTAAAAGTGCCTGGGACATATGGTGGTGCTGATATGGCTGTCTTAGATATGTGCATGTGATGTGTCTAGGTCTGTGCATGTTTGTGTGCATGTGTGTGTGTATTACAGTGCCAGAATGTTTTCCCATATGCTTTCTGTGTGTGTTCAAGAGAGATGAGAGAGTACTTTGTAGTCATGTTTGCTGACAGGAAGTGAGACATTCTTGCACACGTCCACAGCTAGTTTCAGTTAGAATCTTCTGTTCTTTTTTTGCCTCACACACATTTTTGTTCAGTTTTCCTTTCTTTCTTTCTTTCTTTTTTTCTGTTCCTGGGAATAGGGGGTGTTTGTTTTTATTTTCAATGCCTTATCCTTGCCTGATCTTTTACATCACCGTTCTCCTCTTGCTCATGCTCTGCCTCATCCTTGACTGGTTCTACGACAGAGGGGAAATCGTGCATACAGCCCCCTCACTGTCTCCTGTTTGATCCAGCCTCCTTGCCATTCCTGCACCAGACTCCCAAAGGAGAACGGCACGCCTTTTTCGCCTTTGATACAGCAACAAATTAGTGGCAAATGAAAACAAATGAAAAAGTCAGCTGAATTTAGCAGGATATACGACTAGGAAAAGAGGATTTTTACAGCTACAACAGCTCTAGCGTTTTCTTCTGTTATGTGAATTTGTGTTTCTGTAATGGAAACATTAAACATCAGAGATGCTGATGTCTGTCCCTAGTTGCTGATACTGCAAGTGTCATATCAAACTGCTTCTCAGACTCTTTGACAAAGCAAACTGTTTTGAATCCCACCAAGTCTTTAAGAATTAGAAATTGCGCTGAAATGCTTCATGGCGCTGAAATGCAATCTATAGTATTCAACACACATCTGGCTTCCAGAAACTCAGTAACTCTCTTCCCCTCAGGCGTCTATGGCTGTGTTTCTGATCACTGGATGCTTCAAGAAGCTTTCTGTGGGACTAGTTGGTGATGCTTCCTGTAGAATTGCAATGAGCAGTCATCAGAGGGGCTGACTTATTTGCAGTGTCCCCTTACATGTCATCTGCCTCTTTATCTTACTTTATGGGCTTTAGAAAAAGTTTTATCCATCACATACACATGAACATTTCAGTAGAGGCCACAGTAGTAATCTTTCCTTCCAAAGCCATCTGTAGAGTCTTAAAAACAATATGCTACCCTTAATGACATTGTGACCTGGCTCATATTTCAACTTCTCTGAACCTGCCAAGTGTCCTTTAGACACTAAGCTGCGAACACAGATGCCCACAACTTGTTGAGAATTTCTTTAAAGTGTCTGTCAGAAGCACAAAGAAACAGGACTCTAAAGGAGCATGTGTATACAGTATATACCTGTCTTACACATGGTGTGTGCGGCATATAGTGTTATACTTTGATTTTGCCAGCTCTGGTGTTACACTCCATAATGGCTGCCTCAATGTTATGATGTCTGAGAGACTAAATGGCAGCTTGGGGTTGAAACTTGAATGGGCTTGGTCATGTGTATGCTTGCATGTTTGTATCAAGCTAATCCTCTGTGTGTGAGGTATGCATGCACACGTGCATAAGAAATTATGTGTGTGAACTTGTATTTGTTGTGGTGGTGTGTTATGATACATATTTATGATGACCTGATATCCTCGGAAGGATAAAGAGATGAGAAAATATCTTCCAAAATCAGGTCATTATAAACACTCCCCCCACCTCTTGAAGAGAGTTTAGTGATTAGAATTGGTGTCAGACTAGGTCAAGGGCCAGTGTTAGGTATGTAGTGGATATTATGGTAAGGGAATGTTTACTTTAGTCAGAACAGTAAAAAAAGAACATCCTCACAAGTATAAAGGTAAAATGTGTTTTCTGTATGTTTATGTGGAAGGCCTGTCAAGTTATGAGCTTTGAGAGGCAGGTGTTTTCTCAATGGGCCAAGCCGCTTTTGGCCTGTCGGCCCATCATGCTGTGAACAAACATGAGCAGAACAAACTGTGAAGATTGAAGAATGTGGTGCTGATGTGAATTGGAAGAAAATGTGTAATCAGATGCCGCCAGAATCTTGCAGCTTCAACAAGAAAAGTAACAACAGGACGCAACTACTGACCCATATTCAGCAGAGCACTCTAAACAAGCTACATTGTTTTTAGTATTTGAATAATAATTTGTGCATTTCCCTCATGTAGTAAAAATTGACCAAGGAGATATGCTAGAGTGCTAAGTGGCCTACATATGTGACTCTGAGAGCTATGTAAGTCCACTAAATATGGTGCGGAAATGCTAGGATGGTAAGGTTAGATGAGAATAAACAAGGCCCCTGCATTTGTGCAAATGTTAGATATGATACATCATATATGATATACACTGAGGCATGTTAAAGTGGCTTTATGTAACTTTCAGTTTGTGTTGATTCTAGTGGCCGCTTTGGACAAAAGCGGTAGTGTTTTTACCACACCTGCTGTCGTAAAGGTATTTTCTTTATGGTGCTGTATTGCCCACTGTAGATTACTGAGTTAGCGTTATGGGAAGATCATAGAGTCGTGATGAGTGTTTTGCTTAAGTTACAGATGCATCGTTGCATTTCAAGTGTAGCATCCGGTAACTTAGCCTACTTTGGATGTCTTGTGAGCTAAACCGGGTATCACTGTCACTGTTACGAGCCAAAGCATTAAGAGATTGTTGTAGCAACTAGAGGTGCAACGATGAATCGATTAATCGATTAGTTGTCAACTATTAAATGAATCGCCAACTATTTTGATAATCGATTAATCGTTTGAGTCATTTTTTTATAAAAAAAAAATAAGATTTCTCTGATTCCAGCTTGTTAAATGTGAATATCTTCTAGTTTCTTCTCTCCTTTGTGACAGTAAACTGAATATCTTTGAGTTTTGGACAAAACAAGACATTTGAGGATGTCATCTTAGGCTTTGGGAAACACTGATCCACATTTTTCACCATGTTTTGACATTTTTATAGATCAAACAACTAATCGATTAATCGAGAAAATAATCGACAGATTAATCGACTATGAAAATAATCGTTAGTTGCAGCCCTAGTAGCAACCAACGTAATAATATCTTAGATTAATATAGAGTATTTTATGAAACCCACGGACACTTTACACAAGTAACGTTACAGGGAAAAGAAAATAGTAAGCCAACACAAACACGGAGTAAAAGGAAAACCTCTGCGCTAAATGGAAGCGGTACGTTATTTAATGTGGGCTACTGACGTACAACCACATTGCGCGTTGTAAAGTTATTTTATGAATAAAATAGACATATTACTTACCTGAGGGCCAATTCGGGGTCGGTTTTGAATTATTTACAATCCCGTAATTGTCTCCATCTGTTGAAAGTCCGACCGAGTGTGACTTACGTTATCCTTGTCTTTCACTTACCTATTCCCTTTTATCTTTTAGTTGTTTTTCGTTTAATTTCCTTCTTTCCTGTGATGGTCCTGCCCCAGTATCAGCCATCACTACAACAGAACTTCTAAAATAACGTTAAAATACAATTAGGCATATATAAAGACATCTCCTGCTTCCTTTTACCTGGCTCCGCTGGCATACGCTAACACAGGCTTTTTTCCGGTGTTAAAAAGAAATCTGTGACCCTTCAGAATGTGTTACTGTAGCGCCGTCTACCTGCCGCAAATCATTCCATAATTTTGCGGGCAAAATCGGACCCGGCAGATGCCTTACTAAAAACTATATAAAAATAGCGTTCTTTTCATTTTCATTTGCTGTTACAGGTCAGTAAAGACCATTGTATGAAAAAAGACAGAACTTCAGAAACATTAAAAAATTACATATAGTCCCTTTAAGTACATACATTGTCGTTTATCATACATTATGTCCGGTTTATCATTGTAGTTAGGAGAGGGTCAGTTAGTAGATTCCCTACAGTCTATATACAGTATGGTGTATATTATAAGAATGTGCATGCACAATAAATGGTTGCAACAGTTGTTTGTATAACACATGAAACTTTTGAAAAAGAAGACAAATTAATGCATACAGTATTGCTTGTGCTTTTCTTACAGGGTGGTCTCTGCAGTGTCGTTTGTATGTAAATCCAGAACATTTCCTGTTGCTAGTTAACTCAGATCTATTCTTCCACTATTTTAGTGCCTGTGCAGCTCAGCATAAAAACTCTACAGCCACAGAATCTCGTACATCGGCCATAACCTTTGTGTTACCTCGTATCTCTTCATGCTACACAGACGAGAGCATAACCATATGTAAATATTAATAATGTGGTATTTCAAATAATTTGGTATTACAGACTATATGACCTAATGTTAGGCACTGCTAGTCTCTTTCATTGTATATAATAATAATAATAATAATCATAACAATAATCATGACTTCATAACCCCTCAGAATATGTTAAAAGCCATTCCCAGCAGTCGTCTACAAACAGCTGACTTGACTTGCTCCTAAATTCTCAGCAATAACTCAAAGCAGACCCAACCACAAAGTACATTCAGGGCGAGAACTATCATTGCCTCTCAGTTTGCATACTTCCAGCCCTACAAATTTACTTTTGCCATAGATATTTCTAACACGCTCTTCTTTGTTTTCAGACTGATCTCATGAAGTGGCGTATGTAAGACACGCCAATTCGTATGCCATTCGCTTTTTAGCGTGTTTATCAACGCCGTTTGGCCTCCATTGGCTTGCATTACCTTGCGATTGCGTGTGAATTGATGCCGTAGCGAGTAGTATGAAAGGGCAAAAATCTGCGTAGGGAGGTTGGTCGGGGTGGAGGATGGGTAAAACATTGGACTTTTTCCTTCGTGTCCCCCGTGTGATGTTTCCGTTCCACGTTTGTTCTTTTCTTAAACCCAACCCCGTTCTTCTTTTCCTAATCCCAACCGGTTCTTCTTTTCCTAAACTCAACCCGTGTGGCGTTTCCTAAACCCAACCGTAGCCTCGCGATAACACATAGCCTCGCGATAACACGCCACGTGGCTTTAGAAAGTGGCGTGTATGTTTACGCTGTGACGTTGCAGACTGCCGTCCACTGTATACAGTGTAGACATACACGCAGATAGCTCAACATGCGTACAGATAACACGCCACTTGGCTTTAGGAAGTGGCGTGTATGTTTACGCGAAGTTATGATGGCATGTTGTTGTTTTACAGTAATGACCCTGTTTACAAGAACTAAAGAAGTGTGTTTGACAGATAAAATAATACAGTGATTCAGAGAGAAATTTTGACTAGGGCAGAGGTCCAAAGTGCTGTTGTTTTCCCTCTGTGGGCGTTATAATTGAGCTACATATGAACAGTGCGCAGGCTGTTTGGTCATACTAGTGTAACTCTGTGTGTGCAGTCAGTGTACCATTCTTATTTGGCTGGTTATGTGTTCAGAGGGTGTATTAGCTCTCCTCACCTCATAGTGTTCTTGTGCACACACAGCAGTGACCCAGACAAAAGGTCACACCCACTGCTAATTAGATTAAGGCTGTTCTTCATGTAGCCTGGCAGAAACGATGTCTGGATTTATTCAACCACTTCCTCTGGATCAATTTTTTTTATTATTAATCACCACATGTTTTACAGCTTACTGAATTTAAAACATTTTCTGAAGAAATGCCAACAGAAACAGTAGTTTTTACAAAGAGTTACATTTCACAAAAAGTGTTGCTTTTCCTTCTGTCATCTCAGGGTGTTGTCCAAGATACTATGGGAATTTTTCACTGATTCATTTGGGCTTAATTTCTTGTTAAAATTCCTCAGTTCCCATGCACAATTGTTTTTGACAGAGTTGTATTGTGTGTGTGCGAGTGGTATTTTTTCAGGCTGAACTGGGAGTGTAGGTGGTGTGAGTCATAAAGAATGTCTTCAGAGACATTTTCTTGAGAAACACAGGAAACACATTATGTCCATGTATAACTGAAGTGGTGCTGAGTTGGAGGGACTGTGTCAAGTGTCACACAGTCAGAGAGGATACACTGATGTAGACTGTTTAGTGGAATTTCCAGCGAATAGAGCATGATCTGTGAGATGGACTGTTCAGCTCTTTTCTGTCAGGAAGCCTGTGGACTGCTCTGTTGCTGGGTAGACATGGTTGTCTCATAGAAAAATCACAAGAAAAAGAAGGCAGAAATGCCAGATGTCTGTGAAATTGCTGGATGTTTCAGCTCCTTCCCATGTACTCTGACCTTTTGTGATTGGACAGTCTGAGTCATCAGTCCTTAGAGATTGTATGATTCTATTTCAAACATGCTGAGCCATACCAACCATCTTTAAAGGTCCCATGGCATGACATTTTCACTTTATGAGGATTTTTAACATTAATATGCATTCCCCCAGCCTGCCTATGGTCCCCCATTGGCTAGAAATAGCAATAGGTGTAAACTGAGCCCTGGGTATCCTGCTCTGCCTTTGAGAAAAATAAAGCTCAGATGGGCCGATCTGGAATCTCCTCCTTATGAGCTCATAAGGTGCAAGGTTACCTCCCCTTTCTCTGCTTTGCCCGCCCAGAGAATTTGGCCCACCCATGAGAGAGAAAGAGACATCATGGCTTTCAAAGTGGCAGTTGGTCAAGGCCACACCCCCACTCTCCACCTTGCCCCCCCTCTCTCCTCCTCAATAGCTACAGACACAGAAATTGCACATCCTAAGTAAAGCTCATTGTGGGACTGGCTCTAGTGGCTGTAATTCTGCACCAAGGCTGAATTTCGGGAAAGAGACTTCAGATACAGTATTAGGGGACCACTAAGGTCTATATAAAAGCATCCAAAGAGCACCATGTCATGGGAGCTTTAAGTTGTGGGGACAGCATGCTGCACTGGCCGACAATATAACCAAGAAGGTTGGGAGTTCTGTCTTTCAGTGACCATACCAGAGTGTTGATCTCATTTATGCCCATCCACTCTTGCTACACTTCTTTAGAAGTAAGATAATTTGACAGGTGAGGTAAGGACATGAATGATTACCACAAAGCCTAATGAGATGCAAGCAAAACCTGCTGAGACAGTCAGTGCTGCAGGAAAGGTAAAGAGGCTGCAAGAATTGGCATAACTTAAGGTGACATCAATGGATCCAAAACAGGGAATAGATAACTGTCTTTTATTGATTGCTGCATAGATCCAGACTTCATCTGGCCACCAGCCTCATAAGCCTGGGAGTTTCGTCTTGACACCGCCATATGTGTGTGTATATATATATATATATATATATATATATATATATATATAAATATATTCAATGGATAAATATATTCAATGGATATCCAACATAAACTTGGTTGTATTTTTTCTGGGTCATGCTTATATTTAACTAGATTTTGATGTTGTTGCAGCAGCTATCAGGTTTTTCCCACATTCTCTGAATCAGCCTGCCAAACTTATAACAGTTTACTTTGCAAACTCGGGTGTGGGATGCCTATTATTCACTGCACGTTTAACTGACCGATCATTGTGAATGCAGTTTCTTTTTTTGGAGGAATTTCTGCTGCTTGTCTCAGATTTCTCCCTTTGGCATTGTTGCACATCTCGACTGTTCTCTATTGTTTTGAGAGTGTCAGAGGTCAACAGTCTCCTGACAGCCTATAGTTGGAGCATGTTTAGAATTGGGCAACAGTTTTTTTTTATTTTTTTTTTTTATTTTTTATAAATGTATAGTGGTTGAGGCAGAAATGTACTTAATACGGTTCATGGGGTGTATTGACATATCATCTTTGGATTACTTGAAATTAAACAATTCTGCTGAAAAGTTTAATTGTGTTGTTTTAAGATCATTTTGTCAGGTGCTGTTCTGGATGGGCTGACAGAAACACAAGAATCCCGTATAATTAGACCCATGTTGCTTCAATTTAGAACATTATTCAGACTGTTCCAAACATCACTGCCTTATGGCCTCTTTTTCTCTCTGTGCATGAGTATTTTTACTGGAGTCTGACCTTTGACTAAAACACTAACTTTAAACTTTGCTATCCCAACGGAAATTGATTTGCAGTCAAGGCCACAACAGAGCTACAAAGAGCTCATTTGGGATCAGACAAAGACAGAGACACTTCTACCGATTCAATTAAATACAAACATTAAGGATTAGGACCCAGGCATGATGTAAAGTGCAAAGTAAACTGTTGTAAATAATAAAGTGCTTCGACAGAAATGCAAATGCAAATGTATTCAAGCTTTTAGCTACAAAAATAAGAGAGACTCTGGTGTGGCATGTCTTTGTTTTTTGCTTCTGAAGTGGCAGCCTGATTATGGCATTCAAGGATGCAGCCAGCCTTTTGATGACTTTGTTACTGTAAGGTAAATGTCATGAAGTTTGTTGCAACCAAAACATTCCCTTTACTCTCCAACTTAACCAGCATTGTCAGGTGACCATATAAAACCAAAAGACAAAAAGCCTTGACGTGAATGTGAGAATGTGAAATCAAAAACAATGTCAGTGTCCTTGATGTAAGTGTGTGTGTGTGTGTGTGTGTGTGTGTGTGTGTGTGTGGGGGGGGGGGGGGGGGGGGGTAACCTTATTGCTTGACATTTAGGTCTTGGTTCAGTGTCATGATGGCTAGAGCAGATTTGAAAATTATCCAAAATGACTGTGTGTGGGTGAATATTCATTGGTGCCGCTTGCACATAATAGACTGAGGTTTCTGTTGTTGCAATTTCTGTAATTATTTAATTTACACTGCTTGTTTACGACTCTATATACATTCAAAATGTAAACCCTGAGGTCTTAAATACCTTTAGATCTGTACCTTATGTTTTCTATTGTTGGAGCCTGGCTGTAATTCATAGCTTAACCTATTTACAGCCCTGTTGCCATGCCAGGGGACTGGGAGGGCGAGCTCTCAAAGCTGCTCAGAGTAAACGGCCTCTGCTATGCAAATAAATGATGCAATAAAATGTATAACGTGGTACTTTTCTGCAAGCAATGTCTGCGCAACGGTAAACTCTCTCCACATGTTTAATTAACAAGGAATATAAAAGGTGAACTCTGAATGAGCAACAAGAGCTGCAGGAGGCAATTTGGGTTTAGGATCCTCATTTCAGATGCCTGGAATGCTAAGTGCTGAGTTTCCCTGAACAGGCTCTCATATCAGCTGGTGGGAGACTAGCTGTGCACAAAACTCTGATCCTGGCTAATGCTTACGGCAGCACTTTATCTACAGAACATCTGATAACATGACCAGCAGACTGCAAATAATGCTCAGGTTCATTGTAATGAGAGAACCAGCACTGGGAGAAACCTCATATCTACAGAGGCATTTGCTCAACAACAAAAAATCTCCATCTTAACAATTCATTAGCTCGGTTTTCCTGTTTATAATTGAAATCAACTTGCTTCAAGTGTTTTCATGAGAATATTTTCTGTTGGTAGTTTTACATCAATTGGCCATATTCTGTTCTCTAATCTTGTTTTCAGATATTTACTTGCACTTTTGAACAAATAAATAAACAAACAAATAAAACAGTCTTACCCCCTTAGCAGAAATGTTTAATTTCTCGGGAGACTAAGCTTTGGAAGGTTTAATACAAAACTAGCTGCCTTGTTAGGGCAGATGTTTTAGCAGCGAGACTATATGAATCACTGATGCGTTTATTTGTGCCAGTGAAGTGTTCAAATTCTGAGAAATGCGATGCGGACATATTGTTCCTCGCTGGTGCAGGGTGAGCGGTGTGCAGGTGTCAGCTGTCAGGTGTGCTGCAGTAGGATTATGGGTTAGGCTGTGTACCACCCCTATCCTATAATAACACCCACAGAAGCCTGGCCACCTGCCGCCACATCTCAGAGGAGCTCGGCTCTTCCGACTGCTAGGAAGCAGGAAGCCTCCACACTTTAAAACCAGCTTCCAGCCACACTAAACCCTGCTCTTCAGCTCGGTAACAACCAGCACTTAACTGAGCCAGACAACAAAGTGCTGTCACACTGGTAGAGTTTAAGTGTTGCACTGACATGACTAAAAGCTTGCTGCTGTAATCTGCCACAAGCTCCACCCTATCATAAGTAGTTTTTTCATTTCACAAGTTTTTCCTAAAATGCTATAAACAGGAATAAACAGAAAGCAGGGCTTATTTACAAGCATGTCAAGTTGTCAACAATATTGTGTTTAAAGCAATAGAATCAGATCTGTGAGCATTAAATACAATAAACAACTATATTTCCTCTATCTGCTCTATAACAATGTACAGATGGTTCATTTTTTTTCTTTCTTTTCATTTCCAGCTGATCCCATTGATGTTCTGCGAGTGCTGGATCTGTCAGAGAACATGGAGGGGGTGTCCTTGGAGGCTGGTCTCTGCACCAGCAGGAGGGGCTTGGAGGAGAGCGACCTGGCCTACAATATAGATAAAAAGATCCAGCTCAGTGCTCCAACCAAACAGCTCTTCCCTGGTAGTGGACTTTTATCCAATGAGGATTTCTAGAAAATGCAAAAAGCTCTCAAATGTGTTCTCTCCTCAGTAAAACTTTAAGAGATCTGACTTTGAACTCCCTTTGCTCTTTCTCATGGGTGCTCACTGTCTTCATGGGCAATATGTTGCATCAGTATTATCTTTACTCAGGTCTCACTGGCAGCGTGTGGTGCACGCATGTTACAAAAATATCTGTTCCCTGCTGTGCTCTCTCTTGTATGACTTACCAGCTCTCCTCTCCTCTCCTCTCCTCTCCTCTCCTCTCCTCTCCCAGATTCCACCAAATTTCCAGAGAATTTCTCTGTGATGACTACAGTGCGTGCTAAAAAGGGCTCCCAGTTCTTCCTGCTTTCAGTGTATGATGACCAGGGGGTACAGCAGCTGGGGCTGGAATTGGGCCGTTCGCCTGTCTTCCTGTATGAGGACCAGCATGGGCAGCCCACACCGGAATTGTATCCCATCTTCAAGAAGATCGACCTGGCTGATGGAAAGTGGGTAGTTTAAGGGCCTATAGCATCTCCATTAGAGAAGATATGAATGAACTATCTGCCTTTCTGTTGATTTAACAGCACACTGTATCTGTGATGTGTCTGCAGTAGATCAGACCCACCAGCACTCTGTAATTTATATTACAGTAACTGTGGTTGTATAACTTTCCCAAGCCTTGAAATCTGAGGTGGGCCTCACCTTTCTGTAGCCTGATTCATACAGCTCACTCCATGTGCTTAACTTTAAGTGACCTTAAAGGTAATAAGATGCTTGCGAAGCGCTTCCTTCAATGATTTGAGGAAATCAATCCTTCATATTTTCAGGCTCAAATGCACGTCTGGTTTGCCTCACTTGAAAGAGATGTGAAACAGCTCTTTGCATCATTGATTCTGCTGGGTAACAGACAAAATACTTGCGCTTCTACATTTCCACAATACCTCCTTCCAAGGCTCAACCGTCTGTAAATTCTCTCTCGCACTTTGTTCTTTCAGATGGCACAGGATAGCCTACAGCGTGCAGGACAAGTCTGTGACCCTCTACTTAGACTGTAAGAGGGTAGAGACCCTGGATCTGCTGCGAGGGGACAACGCTGTAGTCAGCACAGACGGTGTCACTGTGTTTGGCACTCGGCTGCTAGACGAAGATGTATTTGAGGTAGGATATTATAAAATTATGGGAGCCTCTGAAACCAAGTGTTTTACTATGGTGTGATACTCTTTAATTTTGTTTTAGTTTTATTATTGTATTCATCCAAAGTTTCAACAGGTCTGTTTGGGCAGTTACTAAAAAGATAGAATGAAAAGAATAAAAAATGCAGTTGATTGCTACCAAGTGTGTTTCTTTGTGAATGTCTTCATTAAAGTTGACAAAGGAAGTAAGTGAGAGTCGGTATCATGTGAACTTTGTGTTATTATGTAAGTATATAGGTTTGATCATGGGAAACTGTTTCATTTGAGTAAAATGCAATGCATATTATTTGAATTATCTGACAAGGCGCTGTAGGACACTTGTATGACTTACACTACATCACATTTAACCAAATTCAGTATGTTTTATCCACACTGCCGCTGACTTGAACATTTCCCGTTGAGCAAAGTGATAAGAATTTGGATAGTTTGTTGATCAGATTAGAAAACCTCTTCATACTGCACCAATGGCCAATCATTGCTAATATCCACTTTCTTTTCAATTCTTCCCAAGATCTAAAACATACCATATATCAGGCCTATATTTGGAGAAATGTGCATAAAAATGCACAAGAAATAGAATCTTGGGTTTGAATAGTTTCCTCTATAACTTGAATGCATACATCAAATTGTATATGATCTATACAGTATCATACATTATACAGTTGTGTCTAGGAAATGGTTGGATAAGCAGAATATAAATTGTATTTGGTACTTACTACCCCTACCTTTAAAGCTACTTAAGAAAAGATTTAAAAGGGAAAATCTGGCTATTGGGTGGCAGGGGTCTTAGGTCAATGAAGTGCTGCAAGAACAAAGCAATGCAGAAGAAAAGAGATGTTTGGGAGGGAGTGGGGATGAGGGGACGTGTTGTTCAGACATGCTCAGCCTCATCATTTCCATTGCAAAGCCAAAAATTACACATTCTTTTTGCTTTTTGGACTTGTCAGTATAGATCTGTCTGTGTTGATGTGAGCTTGAATGGCCAGCTGTGCAGTAAGAAACATGCTTGACTGTGAATGTGTGTTTGGTCAGGAAAAATACCTGCTTCTTGTGGCTACACATGTTGGGCTTTTTTTAAATCACTGAGTAGCAGGGGACATGTATCACAGATAAAGTGACTTAAGTCTTTCCAAATTGTGTCTTCCTAAAAATAAGATCATTTTAAGTACATATCTTGAGTTAAGAGCATTATAATATGTATCAGTATGTTGGGAAAACAAGGATGAGCAAGAAGATTCAGACTAAGCTCTGGGAGTGTCCAGTCCAATTCCTCTTTCCTCTTCCAGTAACCTTTATTGTCATAAGTCATTCTTGGTGCTTCCCATGACAATATGCAACCCCTGCTCTATTGTCATTCCCAATGAGGCTCCACTCTAAATCTCTTGCCCACAGCATGAAATAGAGATCAGCTCAAGCCCCTTCCCCTGCCATGTCCTCGAGGCTCTGTGTCTGCTCAGCAATGGAGCAAGAAAGAAAGAAAGGGAAAGACAGACAGAGGTATAAGGTACAGTCAAGTTCAGAAAATTACCTTCTTCCCAAACCTCTGTCCCCTCAGTGTCCCGAGAATACCCCACACTTTGCAAACGGGAACATACTGTTAAACTTAGAGAGGGAGTGTTGTTATCACTCCCTATTGGCCTAATAGACAGAAACCACAGCCTTCTTCACTTTCACTAGGACTTGGGTTTTGCTTATGTAGTCAATAACTAACTTCCACACATTAACCTTATCTTCCCTGTGACCTAAGAAAGTGACCTAACCCTCTAATGCTATAAGTTACTCTACGCTCCCTTCCTACCCTATCCCTGACAGGCATTCCAGTTTTTAAATTACTTTATACCCCACTCCAGTTAAGAAATGCGTCTCCTTGTGGGCTCTATAAATTTTCCTTTTCAGAAGCAATGGAGACCGTTTCAGCTTTGGTCTTATTCCAAAAACACTCCCATGCCCTTATTCATCATCCTATGTGTAGAGATGATACATTATTTGTGGTGATGACTAATACTCCTCATCTGTTGATCGGATCCATCCTTTAGTCCAACCCATGCAGTTTGTGTGGTCATTGTGGTCATGTGTATCGAAGTTTGCACTTAATTTAATCTAGAAATTGAGTCTTAATATCTTGTTTTCTGTGGAGTAAGTGAAAAATTCTCAAATGAGCCATCTGTTTTAGATTTTTCACTGAAATGTGATGGGAAAATATGAGTTTCACTGTGTGCATTTACAGTACAGTATGCATATGCATATATGTCTGGCTGTGCATATCTAAGCATCAGTGTTGTACACCTCGGGTGAGGCTGGTACCAGGGGAGGAGAGATTAATCAGGATGACCCCTGGGTCTCTGTTCCCAGGCTTTGCTTCTGGGGGAGGAGGCCGGTGTTCCGGCCCAGTTCTCTCAGTGTGGGAGCTCAGCGTGGGAGCATTGGGACTGTGGTCAGCCACTAATGTCTCTATTGCTTCCAGATTGTCCAAAAAATGACGACAAAAGTTGGGTGTTCAAACTCAACACTTGCTCTGCTTGCATTCACAGTAAAGCAAACATCAAACTGTCCACAAGTTTGGAGCTCCTTCTTGGCCGCTGTGTGCCCTGTGTATGTGACTCCAACACGCTGACTGCTTCGATAAGATCCAGACCAGTGTTTATTTCTTAGGAAAATCTGATCCTTTTTGTCTCAATTGTAGTACTGGAAATAAGATGTTTTTTGCTCACTGTTACAGACATGTTGAAACCAAGACCTATCGAGCATATAATTAAAGGCAGCTTTGTTTAAATGCTTAGCAACCCCATCGCTTTACCACACAAATCGGAAAAGCACATTAAATCGGGTCAAGGTCTGTTTAAGGCATAATTTGCCTTATGTCTGATGGTGGTCAGATGTTTTTGGTCAGTCGTGAACATATGTTGCACTTTAAGCAAATGGGGAGCATCAAAATGCTGATTCATTACAGTGAGTTTAATTTCTGTTTTTTCCTTCACCCACACGAGGTTGTGACTAACACAAAAAGGCAAGTCATTTTTTAGAGATTGAGATCTGATTAAGGCACTGCGTATGAGTGAACATCACCTTATATAATATCTAGTTAGTTGTGATTTGATTGGCAAGCTGGCACCACACACCTCATTGCAGACATCAGGGGAAAGCAATGAGGTCACTCTCTGAAACACTAATGAACCTTTGCCAACAGAGCCATGTGTGACTTCATGCAGGGTGTATGCGAGCCATCAGAAATGTGTGGATTCAGCTGAGGAGTTTTCCTTTTCAGGACGTCTACACAGGACGTCCTCTTCTGATGTCTTTGCCCCGTCCTAAATGGAGAATGGCAGAGCACACATGATTTTGGGCAACACATTACTCGCTGAGTGTTTCTAGAGGAAAGAGCCCCTGCTAGGCAAGAAAAACAGGAAAACTTATCTGTGAAAGTGTTGCCTTTGATCTCAAATTGAGATTGGATTAGATTGGATTAACTCCCCGTTGCCTTTCTCTCTTTCGCCCTTTCTCTCTGTCTCTCACCTCAGAGTGCAATCATTTCCTTTGGTTGACACTGGCTTTTGGCTAAAACAGGAAGAAAAAAGGATAGGTGGATAACAACTCCTTTCATGTTTGATGTCATAAATGAAAGCATAATGTCCACAGTCATTCCTAGGTTTACAGTTTTCTGTATGGTGATCCAGACTTTGCGTAGACTTGCTTTGATGACTGCCATGAGCTGTATAAGAAGATATAAGAGCTGGTGGCGGGTAACGGAGAAGCAATATGTTTTGATTTCTTTCACCTCTGGCCACTAAAGCCTAATTAAAGAGATTACAATGGGACTATAATTACCACAGTATCCAGCAGTTAATCTGACTTGATTTATCACAAATGGCTGCCCAGCTGTCCCTGGATAACATTTCACCCGGCAATATGTTTGCAGTGGCCTGCCAGTTACATAGATTCATATCCCTAATGTAATCTAAACATTGTCAAACACTGTGCCATGTGGCTGCCTGCTTTTGGTTTATATTGAATTACTTTCCAACTTGTGTGTCAGAGAATTAACACTGCAGCGTGCAGAGATTTTCACTATCAACTGATCTTTTGAATATATTTCTTTATTCATTATTTAACCTAAAAAATTTCAAAAATAATGACAAATGCCCGTCAAAAACTTATTTAAGCCACACTTGTTGTTAATACTGTTGTCTTAACTAATACTATTTATTTTATAGTAATATATAACTGAGAAAAGCATTTCCAAACCATTGTGCTTGGTATTTTACTCGACAATTTTGTATCTCAGCACTACAGAGCATTATGTAATAATATAATGTTGACAGAAGACAAGAGTGATGTTGAGTGTAAGGCCATTAAAGCTAACAGAGGCTCTGGGCTTAGTGCTGCAGGGTCCAGCAGTGCTGTTTCTGTGCACGTTTGTATATACACACTGGCTATGCCTCCAGGGCAGAATAGGAAGTGAAAGGTCCTGACAGGGGGGGTGGGGAGGGGTGAAAGAGAGCTATTTGACTGTTTTGTGTACACAATCTGGCCCTCTTGGAGTTATGGGAACACAGAGAAGCAATAGTCAGTAGCAATAGCAGTAGTGGCAATTTGATGATGCTACTTTATTATACTTTACTTTACATCTGCAGCCAGTTTTGTGTTCGCTTAGTGTCTGTGGCTTATTGTTACAGGTTCAGTCTTGTGGTCTCTGATCTCTTCACTTTGCATTATTGCAGCTCCTGTGTTTCTGTCAGTACTCCATTTAGATGATTCTGCTTCTCCTGTATGCCTGGCTTTATAACATGACACTTGTCTGTCATTTCTGTCTGCTCTCTGGTTTATTTCAGGGAGATATTCAGCAGCTACTGATTCTGGAGGACCCCCAGGCTGCTGCCAACTACTGTGTAGACTACATACCAGACTGTGACTCTGCGTTGCCCTACAACAGCAAAGCCCTGGTCCTGCAGGAGGTCAGTACTGCCACCAACAGGAAGCAATGCCTAAAACCCACGCAAATCTTTGTACAGTTCTTCGACAGTTGATACAATAAACTATAGCTTTAGGTCACCTCAATTAACTGCAGACACAAAGGTCTGGATATCTTGATTCGTTGTATTGTTTCATTGTGTTTTCCACATTTCCTCAGAGGCCCTGTGTTTTACAATATGTTTTAAGAAATATGATGAGCTTCTACTTCTAGCACTCCTGTTAAAACAAGATTGTGTCCTTCTGGCTGCTAAAGTGGACTTGCAGAAGCCCTTGCTTCACAGCCAACCAGTAAAAGGAGCTCAAGCATGTCTATCAATTGAGCTATGTGTCCTTAAGACTCGTATGATTTACAAGCAGCCAACAGCCCCAGCCAAGAAGATGTCTAAGTACAGTGCAAACATACTGAGTGTTTGCAAAAAGAGACTTGAGAGATTAAGACAGAATAGGCCATCAGTCAAAGGAGTAGTCTTCTTTCAAATGCAGCCAGCAGTGGAGCATTCTTAAGTTCAGGTGCTCTCACACACACATACATAGCGCCGGGAGCCTATAACTCAAACATGATATAATTGCTCTTCCCCTCCTCAAGGCGTGCATAAAACATTGAATCAATCATGGATATGAATTACTGTATATTTCTTTGGTGGCGTGTGAAAGATAGAGATAAGGAGGCATAAGGAGGCAGCCAGAGGAATAGAGGCGGAGAGATGCGAGGATGTATGTGTGTGTGTGTGTGTGTGTGTGTGTGTGTGTGTGTGTGTGTCTGTGTGTCTGTGTGTGTGTGTGTGTGTGTGTGTGTGGCTGAGCTTCAAGGAATACACAGTTTTAACTGAACACTTAAATGTCTTATTTTTCATTCCACATGCATACACGTATATGCATGCACCCTCATGTGAGTGCATGTGTGTCTGCACGCAAATGTGTGCGCCTGGTCATCGATTATGATCTAGAGATGGCTCATTAATGGGTGTGAGCCCAGCTGGCTTTTAAAGAACTACAGCTGAGCAATGAGCTCTGAATCCAGAACATGTCAACATCTGTCACCCCACTGACCTACTTCCCCATCATTCTCCATTACACACTGACCTTGTTTACAAGTGTTTCAGACAGAGGCCATTCATATCACTGACATGAAATGGGCATCACTCTGGAGGATGACACAACCCATATTTGTTCACTTGCCAGAGTACACTAAGAATTAGCAGATCACAGACAGGGTGACCCCACGAGCAAATGTGTCTCTCATTTCATGTTTGCTTTTGGTTGGTAGTAGGTGTCTGACCCTATAAGGGTGTCACAAGACATGTAGGCATCACTTTACTTTTTCGGGCTATTTTCCATGTTGTATTTTCATTCACAACAGTGTTTGCTTTTTCTCCATCCTCCATTTGTGCCCTCATCCCGCATTCCCTTTTTCATAAAAGAACTCCCAACTTGGGTCTGATGCTCTGATGCAAAGTGACCAGCCTGATGAACCAAAGGAGCACTCCAAAAAGGAAAGGAAAGGGAAAAAGAACAAAAAGAAGAGGGACAAGGGCTCTAACGGCAAAGGTAAAGGCAAAGGCAAAGGCAAGGGCAAGAAGGGATCCAGAAAGAAGAAACATGAAGAGGAGGGTCTTGAGGATGGCTTCCTTAGAGTGTCCACAACACTGCCTGAGTATCTGTCTCAAGAACCTTTTCAGCCCACCGAGTTGCCAGATTTTAAGAGCGCCCTAGAAACTGTCATCCTAACTGAAGACTTCGACAAGACCCTCATGGAGATGCCCACACATGAGCCTGACTCTACAACAGAGTCCCCCCCTGTGGTGCCAAGTGCATTGCCTGAATCAAAGGTTTCTGAGGAGGTAGACAAGTTTACTTGTAGATACCCTCCACCCCAACCCCCTGCTGCCATTTGCAGTTCTAACCGATCACTCCCCTAATACCTCCTAACCATAGAGAGCACCTCTTCCCTCTCCAGTTGCTTACCACCACCACTAACCAGCACCATTCTAATCATCACCTCTACTGCATCCCTACCAGAAAAATGCAGAATGCATCTTAAATGAGAATTTTTTTAATGGTCGTACTATGTGCCTTCTGCCTGTGTTTTTTGTAGAACACGCTGTAGTACATGCATACCGCATATTCGAAAAGCACAGTATGCATGGTACATACAGTATTTATCTTCCTGTATGTGACCTACAGAATGAGTATTGGGTTTACAGTTCATTCAATGTGAATATATGCTCAGATACTATCTACATTAACATACAACTGTATATCATTTTTTTTATCCAATCAATTTCTAACTTCCCACTTCAACAAACAAAGAATGTTTGTGTATGTTTCCTTCATGTTTATAATTTGCTAATTTGCCAAATAAACTAATTTCTCACGCTCATGCTGTTTCTGTAGCTGTTGCAATCACTGCCATGCTGCCACATGAATCTGACTAGTCCATCAGCTAATTACACTCCAGCATTGCAATTACCTGCAAACCCGTCACCCAGATAATCAAAACATTCCCATAAAATCTACCTGTTTTGCTAACATTCACACCGTGCATTACAAAATATGACATTACTCTGAAGCACTGGGCTCTAATGAGAAGAGCTCAGTGTCCCCTGGTTCATCTTTGCTATGACTCATTTAAGCCCGTGTGTTGGCCTGCAGGAGGACAAGCCAGTGAAGAAGCCAGTGATGGATGAGCATGTAGATGACCTTTACGAAGACCTCTATGATGATCTCTCAGTTTCCACGGTAACAGTGGGCCCAAATGTTACTGAATATGAGGTAGGTTAAGTGTAAAAGCAAGAAACGTCTCAGCACAAAATCACCGAGGGGCTATTTTGGTATTCACTACACCTGAATGGAGTTTTTTCATTCCAACAGATTCTCGAATATGAAGATTACAAGAATGACACAGAGTCAGAGTATGAAGATTATGAAATATACAAGGACGACTTTGAATTTGCAGAGCGGGAAAGAGCAGGGACGTGGGATGGAGAGGTAAATCTCAGAATGAACTCGTACATCAAGTGAGTGGTCACGTCTTCAATTGCCTGTGTCAAGTGATTTCTAACGATCCACATTTATTCATCTGTTTCTCCTCCTCAGGCTAGCCTCAGAGCAGAGAAAGGCCAGAAGGGAGAGCCAGCTATTATTGAGCCGGTGAGCTGCTAGAGACATTTATTGAACAGCCCAGTAGCTTTAGTTATGAGCATGGGAATGAGTTGATACTCTCCTAATGTACATTTTATTCTATCTGTGCTGGTTTCTAGGGTATGATAGCGGAAGGACCCCCAGGTCTACCAGGGCAACAGGTAAGCCTATTCACTGCCTGAACACAGAAAAAAATGGAAAATGATGATGCCTTCTTTCTGTAATTATACAGGATGTGGCATAATGTAACATAAGCAGGAACTGTCCAGATGAGGAACAAAATGTTGAGAATTGTGGATTTAGAAATCAGGATGCAATGTGATGTTTTCAGAAAAGTAAGCAGGTTTTTTTTTAGGGGTGACCACCCTGAAATACACCCCTGCACTATGATGCAATGCAAGATGGCACTTTTTAAAAAGATATTTTATTCATATTTAGTCATTTTATTTTATTTGTTTAGGTTACCATTTGAAAACTGGTTGGGACAACAGATGAAAATGTGCCTGTTGAGCTAACTCTGGCTCATTTAGAGTTACTTTACTGTTGATTAATGAGCACGGTCCCTGTGAAATAAACAAATAAATGAAATGAAATATTAAAAGTGCATCAACACAAAAAAAGTAAATATATCTAAAATTCAAAACTACATAAATAAATAAAAAGGGGTTATTGTAAAGCATTCAGAGGGTTATAATATTATTTAGAAGAAAATTATCATTTTGTTGAAAACTTCTTCTTTAATGTTTGTTTGAGTGCTGTGAATGTTTCCTTTGCAGGGGCTCGCTGGCCCAGCTGGCCCAACAGGCCATCCAGGACCCAGGGGAGATCCTGGTGAATTGGTGAGTGAGAGCTGTGGGTTCAAATGTGACCTCACATTGAAACATGTCCAGTCCTGAACTGAACTTGCTGGACTTCAGGGACAGATGTTGACTCACACATGTTTGACCTGATTTTCTTTCTTTCTTTCTTTCTTTCTTACACACACACACACACACACACACACACACACACACACACACACACACACACACACACACACACACACACTGACAGATGCTCTGTCAATCCCCAGTTATAGGTGGTTTCTATCATTTTGCTTTTACTATCATAGCTTAATTTCTTATAATTCATTTATAGGTTTAGTGTATAGTGTCTAGTGTTAATGTAACACCATACGTTAATTGCAACCTATGTTGTAAAAATCTAACCACTTGTGTACATATATATATATATATATATATTCCTGTGGAAATAAAGCAAAGGTTGTTTTTACAGTGATTGGATCGCAGTGCTGTGTTTCTCTCTCTCTCTCTCTCTCTCTCTCTCTCTCTCTCTCTCTCTCACACACACACACACACACACACACACACACACACACACACACACACACACACACACACACACACACAGTAGCCAGTAGTCGTGCATAGCTGTATCATTTACCCGACTTCTCTTTTCAGGGACCCCCAGGACGTCCTGGTCTTGCTGGGGTTGATGGGATTCCAGGTTCTCCAGGAACCCTGTTGATGCTACCAGTAAGAAATTACAGCACACTCATGCATGCATGTGCACTCACACACACACAAACACACACATTTTCCCAATGTGATGTAGTGGCATACGGCCACAAGGGGGGGCTGTGTGATTGTACTTCATTTACATTTGGGGGATCCTGCAGAGTGAACTGAATCCTCTTTTTCACTGCCTCCAGTTCCAGTATGGAGGTGATTCCCAGAAAGGACCTGTGGTGTCTCCCCAGGAGGCGCAGGCACAGGCTATCCTCCAACAGACCAAGGTACACTTCACAGGAACCAATACTTTTGCGTCATCCTGCCATATTATAACATCAGCAACTGTTGACATCATTTGACGTCATTTTATGCTGTATGAAGACCAGTTTATTGCCTATTTAAAGTCAAAAGGTACCTTGTGCAGCGTACATAAACCACCCAGTTGTGTTTTTCTTCCAGCTGTCACTAGCGGGACCTCCAGGTCCAATGGGTCTTACAGGGCGACCAGGCCCAGTGGTAAGGCACTCCACTAACCTTGACCAAAATTGCATCATACCTCAAGGGCTCCTGCACCCTTTAACCTCAATTTCACATTCTGCCTGACCAGGCACAAGCTTTACTCTCCCCCTCTCATCCTAAACTCATCATTATGCATGCTCAGTATGTTTTAAATGCTTGTGAAATCACTGCTGGTTTGCAAAAATGAACAGATTTTACATTTAGTGTGTTTGGTTCTAAATTTGAGTTGACGATTTGAATGCTCCTGTGCATCATGTCATGCTCAAATGAATAATTGTTTTTATTTTGCAGGGAGTTCAAGGTCCCTCTGGGCTTAAAGGAGACAGGGGAGACAGTGGCCCTCCTGTAAGACCAGACATAATTTTTACTTCACTACTAGCTTCCATCATGTCATCCTTTTTTGTCACACTATTCATTACCTTTTGTCCTCTTGCCTGCTTTTTTACACATTTTTCCATTTGTCTGCTCTCTTCCTTTCTCATAAAGGGACCACGTGGGTTGATAGGCTCTCCAGGAATCAATGGAAAGCCAGGAAAGAGGGTGAGATATCTTGAGTATTGCAGCATACTGTGCCTGATGTACTATAACGCAAAACCTATTTTAACTGATTGTGTATCTCGTAGGGGCCCGCAGGAGCGGACGGAGGTCGCGGAGCTCCAGGTGAAACAGGCTCTAAGGTAAGCTCTTTGAGATCTCACTGCACTGCAATGCAGTAGTGATAATCTCAACTAATTGAGCTGCATTCAATAACCCACAGATTTGTATGTATTTACGGCCTTACTGCTTATTTGGATATTAGTTGTGTAAATGTTACATTGCCAGTTGTTGCACCTTATTTCTGATGTTTGGTGTTGAGTTTCCATGAATTCCGTTTTCTGTTTCCATGAACACAACAATGCCACACATGTTTAGGCAGCTAGGTCTTATACGATAACAAACTATCTCCACTTGCAAGTGTAAGCCTTTAGGTATTCAGCAGCCCACAGCTTATTATATGTATTGACAACAAGGCAACTCAATACCTAACAGCTGCAGGATGAGCTTAGCAAATAAATCAGGCTCCCTTGATGCCGGGTCTGACAGAACAGCAGAGTCTTTATCAGTCAAAGCAGCATTTTAGCAGACCTACAGCTAATCTGAAAGCTCCCTCTCCCCAACATAAACTCTGAGCAGATGGGAGGATCTGCCAGGGGAGACTTTCAGTACAATTCTGCTAATGTTTACACATTACCGTATGTGTGTGTGTTTCAGGGTTTAATGCACTTGCTTCTCTATTACTTTTCAGGGTGACAGGGGTTTTGATGGCCTGCCAGGTCTCCCAGGAAACAAGGGACACAGAGTGAGTTAGATTTGGTAACTTAGCATTGACACTGTATTTATATAGTCATTCAGGTACTAACACGCTAACATGGCATGCATGAATACCTTATACATCACATGGCAGGTGTTTATTTGCACATTTTAATCATGATGATTGTGTTTTCTAAAACGCATCTGCTGGATATTGCTCTGCTATAAACAGAACAGTCCTAAATATCTTGAGGCTTACGGCTAATGCTTTTATCTTGTAGGGGGACAGAGGAAAGCCGGGTCCTCATGGGCCTGTCGGAGAGCCAGGAGAAAAGGTGAGTGCAAGTACTTAGCAAAATTTACTTGCAACAAACAAAGCCTAGAAAATACATCCTGCAGCAGTGCTTTGTTTTTCTTTATTTTTCCATCACACACGGTTAAAAGAGAAACCTTTTCAGATCAGTGAATCAATTCTACAAATCATTTAGATGGTAAACCACCACAGATCAAAGCAGGCTTTACTGAAATGAAGTCATAAACTCTTGAATTTTTTAATTCTGATACGCTGGCCTGAGTTCATTCAGTATCAAGGTTTGCAAAAGACCTGAAAGCTATGCAGTGCATCCCCTGACATAGAACTGAAAATATGAACGATAGAAGCTCTGTCAAGATAGTATCAATCCATGCAGGTGGGTGGGGGAATTTGAGCGAGCGGCCTATTAGTCTTTGCTCGAAGATAGTTGAGCCTTATCTGTCAGGCAGGGAATTTATTTAATGAGCTATTTTCACAGATTATGTCTTTGGGGATATAAATGTATCCATGCCTGAGGTTGTCTTAGAGAGGTGCATGAGATTTATGTGTTGAATCTGTTTCCGTCTTTGTTATTTTAGGGATCTGATGGACCTGTGGGGCCAGGAGGGCAACCAGGCGAACCCGTGAGTAACCACATCTGGAACAATATAATGATCCCTCTAAATGGACCTAATTTCATGTTGATTGTTTCTCTACATTAAAATATTTCATGTAGAAGATGTATTTATCAAGTCTGTGCTTTGGGTTCTCAGAATTAAGCTAACACAAAAAATGTCTTAGTGCAGAATCACAGAAACAAATGATTTCCACGAGAAACCAAGAGGGGATTGTAGGAGATCACTAGAATTAAGCTCAAGCAGATGTTTAAGCCAAAATCTTCACAGAAGAACTTGAACAGAACAACATCTAGTGCTTATACAAAACAAAAGAAACATTGCACAACAACTATAAAAAACTAGGACGGTCAAACCATATTAATGCAATACTGCCAGTGTTGTGCATTAAGAGAGAAAAGGTCACTGGACAAAGGTGTGCAGTATGAACATTGAACACAAGAGTATACACTGGTATAATATAACATGTATGCCCTATGTTTAAAATCTCCTTTAAAATCTCACGTCATATCGATTATAACTGCAAAGTTACTTTTGATCATAGAGAGACCACTTTTCTTAAGAGCACCGTTGAAAGAAGCTGCCATTTTTTCTGTGTACCTCTGCAGTAAACACTGGTTGATTGGTTATGACTCACACTCTATCTTTCTCACAGTAGGTGAGGTTGGGGCTCAGCGGGGTTCTGTCCCTCCAAATGGATCACTATGTGCAGGAAAGAATAAAGTGCCATAAGAGGAAAGTTATGTTAAACTACAAAGATACAGGAAAGGAGAGGCTTTGGCTGTTTTAGAAGAGAGAAAAAGGAAGCAAAAAATGAGACAGCGAGAGACAAACATGATGCACAAATTTGGTTGGTGAAATAGATAAGAGAGATGGAGAGAGGAAAGAGGAAAGAGAGAGAGAGTCGGAGAGGGAAGAGATAAAATCCTGGCCTGAATGATTATATTTCCATATCAATCACTTCCCAGGAGATCACAGATGTGGCTTTGGAACAGGTGGCTTGGCCAGCCTACAAAGAGGGAGGCTGACAAAAACAGAGCATACACACTCATGCAAACAGAGGCTAGTGCAGTCACTGTGGTTAGCACACACAAAACCAAAACACACACAGACACACACAGAGACACACACACACACACACACACACAAATGTATTATTTGTATCTCCCTGTTTTTCCCTCTCTCTCTTTCCTTAGTCCTGATTTATGATTTAGTATTCCACACTCACTCCATCTCATCATGAATGCAGGTTAGCGGCTGACTATTTGCTGTTTTTTGTCTCCAGGGTTCTCGGGGTCTCGTTGGGCCGAGGGGGGCACCTGGCCCACCTGGCCAGCCGGTAAGTCAACATTGCCTTGATTGCAAGATCAGAGCTATTCAGTCTTTTCAACTCTATAAAAGGCCCTCTAGTGCCACTGAAGATAAACTAGGAAGCTGTTGAACTGTGTCTCTTTTTCCGATCAGACTTTGACATTTTATCCATTGTTTTCTGACATCTTGTATTTTGTCAGGGTATTCGTGGAACTGATGGAGTACAAGGGCCTAAGGGCAACCTGGTCAGTCCTGCTACCTTCTTTACCGACTGTAATATATGTAAAAATAGTTGTATGAAAATGAGCATGTGAGTAACAGTTTTTTAAAGTGATCTCAGCTACAGAAACATCAGCCAGAGTGGCTTAGTGTGGCCGTCTAATGCACCTGTTAACCAATCTTGTGATGTGGAGGCAGAGTGTGTGACTATTAGTGTTTGTTGTTGTCAGGGTCCAGCTGGAGAGATAGGGCCCCCAGGTCAACAGGGAAATCCAGGAGTACAGGTACTGAACCAAAAAACAACTGTAAAAAATAGAAAAATAGAAAATAAATGTATTCAAGACATATAGACATGCTTCAAATATGCACCATCACTTACAAGCAGTTACATAACACATTTTAATCTCTTACACACACTTTATCTCTTTGTTTTTGTGGCTAACTGTTTCTGTTTTATTTTTACATCAACTGAATGTTTACTTGCTCTTCTACAGGTTTAGGAAATGATCTAAAAGTCTTTCACAATCAAAATGTATTCAGAATCCAAGTCTGTTTTTATTACCTCATTAAAAGAATGTTTATGGAGATACAAGGTTTTCATCCCACAACAACAACATATAATTTTAAAATGTCACCAGAGACATTACAGTCATATAAAGAAGATGTAATCATATTTTAGCTCTCCAGCATATCAACAATACATCCAATCCCTCAGCTCACACAAGTTCATCCCCACTTTATGTGCATGACTCTTACATACACATCATATGCACACAGACTCAAGCAAAAACTCAACTCCCAGCCTTCTTCTTGTTTTGTGACACTTTACCTGATTGATGCTTTGTTCTGGTCCAGGGCTTGCCTGGTCCTCAGGGTCCCGTTGGATTGCCAGGAGAGAAGGTAGGTAGCATGTCTTCCACTTAATTTCAGATTTAAAGCTGTGACCTTGTGACCCCTGTCATGACATACCCAGGAGAGGCTGGTGGAGCTGGAGAGTACGACACAACCATTTCTGGCTCCCATTCAGACAAGACAGGGCTAGACAGGAAATCAATACACAAGGAACACACACAGGAAAAACAGACACTAGGGACGGTCTTGGCCAGTGCACTTCATGAGGCTAGACTGATAAAAGAAATAAAAAGTGGACTTAGTCATAAACGCAACATGTTTGGTAGAGGAGCAGCAAAGTGGGAAATGTGGTCTCTTAGGGATAAGTGAAGGTGCTATATCATATGTGTAGCTCATCTCAGTATTCATACCTCTCTCTGTCCTATGCAGGGTCCCCAGGGGAAACAAGGCATGCAGGGACTACCGGGCATTGATGGCCCTACCGTAAGTACAAACAAACACACAAATATTGGCATAAACGCATAAACATGCATGCATCCATGAATACCTTTGCACATCCCAAATCTATTTACATATAAATAAAGAGCCTACTCCTTCATCAGTCAACACGGTGCTCAAGTGACAAGACAAATAAATGACAGCTCCACATCAACTGATTTACTGTACTAGAAGAGTGTGCAACACACTGTGGCACATGTCATTCATCCGTTTTTTGATTTCTTTTTGTATAGAATAGATAAAAAACAAACATAGCTATATACAAACAAAAAGCTATATTCACCACATAATGACTGAAAGAGGACTAGACCCAGATGACCAGCCTCTACAGTATAGGATGCTGTACCTCAAGTATGTCAAATTCCAAATAAAAGCTTGCATACTGTTATACCAACAATAAATACAACAAAATAGCTTTTATATGCATACATATTCAACCCAGAAGTTAGTTAATCTAAAGTAACCAAGAAGATAAAATTTGCCAACCTACACGATACTATACGATTCAAACAGTATGACATTTAGAAAAGAATGAAAAATCTTATAACAGTGCGGCACTTTCTCATTTCCAAGAATTCATTTTAGATTGCAGTCAGACACATTTGAGTGAGTTTCACTTAATGCTCTTTGTATTGTTCTGCAAAGCTTTGTGACACACAATGATATTTTTATGGTGCTTCACTCTCGGTGCCGCTGGCGTTTCCTCTTTTTCATTGATTGGTGACAATCAGAAATTTCCATCAAGGAGTGATACAATAATAATGTATTTATGGCAATGCTAAGTCAATCTGATTCCTGTTTTCTTGTTTAAGGGTCACCCAGGGAGAGAGGGCCCCGCAGGAGAGAAAGGCATCCAAGTGAGTAACTGCTTGTCTGCTGTAGTGTCATAGCAAGATATTAAACATGGTGTTTCTTGCAATCTGTTGTAACTGTGCACGCACTTACATTAGGTTACAGTAATCCTCACTCTTATTATTATAATCATTGTGTTCCAATGTCATCATCTTTATTGTGCAAGAGCATTAGCTCATTAGAGTCAGCAGCATGCAATCATCAGCATCATCTTTTTCTGTTTTATTAATTAAGGATATGATACGGTGACTGAGTGCAATGCTTATTCATATCTGGTCAGAGAAATGCATTTTTGCTGGCTGCTGCTTGCCAAGACTAAAGAATAATGTTTGTTTGTTTTTTATGTAGGGTTTACCAGGCCCTCAGGGGCCTGTTGGGTACCCAGGGACCCGTGGAGTCAAGGTGAGACATAAATGCATCATGATCTCAGGTGTAATGTCCTCCGCGATCTTTATTCCCTGGCACATTTCAATCCGCGAGCATGTCTGCCTATGACGGACAAGCTGTTTGAGTCTATGACTGACAAGTGACAGGTGGAGGGAAAGCTCTTCAGTTCTCAAGGGGACTGTTACCAACAGAGTGAGGAACATTTGACGGATAGGAAAGATGTCAGAGTCAGATAGAACAGAGCTGTGTGCGTAGGTGTGGAGCAGTCCATTTTGACTGAGTGTGCTTTTGAATTTGAGGAATAAAAGTGAAGTTGTCATGAAATGGCATTCTGCTTGGTGTTTGTTTTGTCACATTCACACATCCGGTATTTTATCTGGTAGTTTGGCTCAACATTCTATAGGGGAAGCCTGACCTTGTTGGCAATCATCAGTATAAACTGAATGTAAGGCCAATAACTAGTCAATAACAGAAGAATGTTAGGTCAAGAGAAAATCAATACAAACTAATGAATCATTTCAGTGTTTTAAAATGGGGTATTTCTGGAACTGCATGCAACAAGTGATTTTTCTTTGTGAAGTCTTTTTTTGAGAGTAGACTTGTGAGTGATGTTAGATTATTGTTAAATTAAGTTTTCCCCATTTTTCACAGGGAGCAGATGGAGTTAGGGGTCTAAAAGGGAGCAAAGGAGAGAAGGTGAGTGAAACAGAGAGAAAGTCTTTATTCTGTTTTTGTTGTCACACTGGACTGGGAGGACACTTGACAAATTACAATGTAATGATGCCATTTATCATCAAAGCTTTCATTGGACATCCCCTCTCCTCAATGCATCACAGGGAGAAGATGGCTTCCCAGGGTTCAAAGGTGACATGGGCATCAAGGGAGACAAGGTGAGAGAGCCCAGAAATCACAAGCCTCAGTATCATGTTCTGTTATTTTCTATCTGTTATGTTCTACTCAAATTCTTGACTTTAGGGTGATAACGGCCCTACTGGTGCTCGTGGAGAGGATGGACCAGAGGGGCCAAAGGGCCAAGCAGGGCCCCTGGGAGATGGAGGAGCTATCGGGATAGCTGGCGAGAAGGTACTATTTTTTTTTTTTTAAGATTTCATTTACATTACAAGACATGATATGAAATTATTTTATCTAAAACTGCATTGCGCTGCTACCGCCATTAGAATTTTAGGTAGTAGAGTTACATTTCTTTAGCTCATTTTTCAGCTGTGACAAAACTTGTCTGTAAATGAGTAACTGTAACTGTAAAATGAGTGTCTAAAAATCACTGAAATACTAAACATATTGGTTTTAATGCCCTCACGTTTATTACATCCGATTACAACCCGTTCTTAAGGCAGAGCTCTCACTTACATAATAATAAAGTAATCTTTCAGTCATCACTATATGCAATGTTTAAATATACTCTGCTGTATTTGTGCAGGCATAGTCAACAGTATGTTATAACGTCTTAAAGCTTTAGTGCGTAACTTTTTTATGTTAATAAACATCACATTCAAGCCATTGCCAATTGAGTTGCTACAAAGCTAATTAAGACTATCAGCTCCACACAACTCTCTCTGTATTTCTCAGTATGGCTATGTTCAGAAGATTGTGTCGTCCGGCAACTATTGTGCGCAGAAACTCGAGTGCAGATAATTACCTCTTCTGAAGAGTCCATCATGTTTTTTTTTTAATCCTCTGTGTACTCCTCGGTTACTTGCAACTGCGTGGAGGAAGGGTGGGGGCGGTGCGCGATCACGGAAGGCTTGTATCATGTGGACGCGCCAACATTTTTGTTGTCATTACTTAGAATTCCTCATGGGGGAGACAGAAACTACACACTATAGCTTTAATTAAATGGTTTCCATACACTTCTCTTCTTAATATTTCTCTTATTTATTTCCTCCTCCCCTCTTATTCTGCCTGTCTCTCTGCAGGGTAAACTTGGTGTGCCCGGATTGCCAGGATACCCAGGAAGGCAAGGTCCTAAGGTGATTTAACATTGATCAGCTATTATGATCAGTTAATGTGTCCTCTGGTTCCTTTATCACAGCTTTAACCAGCAAGATGTGTGTCCGTGGCTGGACTGTTTCCTGTCTGATTAAAAATAAAGGATGATAAATGGCTTATTAAAAAAAGGCTATTTTATTAATAGTTAATTAGTGACATCAATTCATTACATGTTGATGAATGGTGTATTTTAGGCTGTGTTGGGCTCATGGATTAGATTTGCTTTAATTTGTTACAGTGGTTAATTATACGTTAATGAGCCATCGGGGGTGATGTGTAATGAATGGAAGGCCGAGGCTGATTAACCTCTACGTGTGTCTCCAGGGATCACTTGGCTTCCCCGGTGTGGCCGGGGCCTTGGGAGAGAAAGGACGAAGGGTGAGGACTGTGTTGACATATGATCACATTCGGACTACTTCAGAATATGTAAACTTTTCTGTGTGGGCGCTGATAAATAATTGTTAACCTCTACAATGCAGGGTCCAGCTGGTCAGCCGGGGTCTGGGGGCCAAAGAGGTCCTAATGTGAGTACAGCTATAGGTGCTATGCATATTACACCAGGCTTTTTTTCAGTGTATACAGCTGTATTTGCTCTATTAGATAAAACCAGTTAACCACAACTTGTGGGAGGCACACTGTTACATCACTGCAGTGTTTTCACATCACCAGACATTTATCTTCCACCTGAGTTATGCATGCACTAATCAGCCTGTTGTTTGTTTTCCAATAGGGAGCCCGGGGGGGAAGAGGAGCAAAGGGGCCCACTGGAAAGCCTGGAGAAAAGGTGAGCTTAAACTGACACACAGTCATATGCAGTTTTTTTTTTTTTTTTTTTTTTGCAGTGTCTTTGTTGATATACATAAACAAGACATATGCACATACAGTAATAGTCACATAAACACACACCTGGCTGTCTCATAAAGTATGGATGAATGCGCCGGCCGGGTTGGAACTGGTTGTTGCTGTTCACTGCTAGATGACAGGCCATCTGGTGCAGTGAGAAGTGACTGTCTGGCAGGGGATGCTTCAGTTTACACTCTCAACCTCAAAGACCATCTTGGGGAAGCTAAAGATTGTCTGGCGAGCAGAAAACTAAAAATGTTTAAGTGGCTCATGTTTTGGTACTGTGTGTTTTAGTTGTCTTGTTTGTCATTTTGTCTGGTAGGGTTCTGCTGGACAAGACGGTCCTCAAGGATCCCCTGGAGAACAGGTATCTTTTGATTATTGGACAATACTGTACATACAGTGCCTAAATAAGACCATAGATGTAAAGCCTGAAAAACATATCTTGGCATCACAGATACAGTCTCATAAATCAATGTAGGACAAGCACCAGAAAATACAATCAGAAAATACAAGACAGAGTTTTGACAATCTGTGTTATTATTTTCTAGGGCCCCCAAGGACCACAGGGAAGAAACGGTGAAGCAGGACATAGAGGGCCTAATGTGAGTGGGTTAACAGTTTCACCTCATCCCACGTGTTATGCTAACATTATGTTCAGTTCATCACAATGATCTAAATAAATGCTTCCCTTTCAGGGTCCACCTGGAAAAGATGGATTACCAGGTCATCCAGGCCAGAGAGGGGAACCAGTGAGTCACATTTAATCTCAATAAAGATGCATATTTATTAGGGCTGCACGATATGAGAAAAATATCTAATTACGATTATTTTGACTGATATTGCAATTGCGATATGATTCATGATATTGTAGGCAATGATCATTTTTGTATCATTATTCTCATTTTCATTGAAAAACATTAAAATGAAAAAAATGAAAATGACAATAGTATGCTTTTTGCGAGGATCTGTACCAAACAAAGATGTTTTCTTTAGTTATGTTTTCAAGTTGAGATGCCTCTACAACTGTAGATCTAGTAAAACACCCTGCCCTGTGTGCATCCCACTGACTCAGATTCAACTCTGAGGTTCACCAGACTCACCTGCTTTATTCTTTAGGGCTTTCAAGGCAAGAACGGCCCCCCCGGGCCCTCAGGTGTTGTTGGACCACAGGTAAGAGGATCAGCCCATGGTATTCTAAATTATTATGCAGCTGTTTATTTCAGATAACATGTTTTTAAACAAGTGTTATGTAATGTGTGCTGTGTAACTTGCTTGTTTTCAGGGTAAATCTGGTGAGACAGGACCGACTGGAGACAGAGGCCATCCAGGTTCACCGGGACCACCGGGTGAGCAGGGTTTACCAGGATCAGCCGGAAAGGAGGGTACCAAGGTGAGTAGTTTTCATCATAATGTCGCGATCATAATCACACACACCACCACCTTATTACTGTTATATTAGATAAAGCCCAAGGACTCTCTCAGCACTGCTTGAATATCTTCTGGGTCTGATCCTATTCTCTAATTTGCTAATAAATAACAGAGAAAACCTCGCGGTGTTGAGTGTATTATGGCTCATAAAAGATAAATGTTCCTTCTTGGTGTGACTTGCTGGTTGGTGTTATTTATGACTGCATAAGGGCCTGCTGTCTGCTGGCTCCTTGCCTTATATCTACTGTAATTATGTGTGTGTGTGTGTGTGTGTGTGTGTGTGTGTGTGTGTGTGTGTGTGTGTGTGTGTGTGTGTGTGTGTGTGGTTTCCAGGGAGACCCGGGTCCATCAGGAGCCTTGGGGAAAAGTGGCCCTGCTGGGCTCCAAGGCTTCAGAGGGAGCAGAGGGACCAACGGTGCAATGGTAACGTAAACTACCAAACATCCCACATCCTCACCATCTCTCTCTGTCAACAGATTATCTTGAAATGTGCAGCTTGCAATTAGATCACAATTGAATTGTAATCAATAAAGTGGCCAATTACAAGTTTTGCAAATGTTAACTCACTTCACTGGCAGTAAATCTCGTCATGGATGCGGTTGTGGCTCGACTGTGAAGGCTGTTTCTTTGTCTCTCCAGGGTCCTGCAGGTCTGAAGGGAGGTGAGGGTCTACCTGGTGTTGCAGGCGCTATTGTAAGTCTGATTTTGTTAAATTCCTTTCCATCCCATCCCCTGCTCTCTGCCAAGCTTCTATGTTATATAGAATGCTAGGACACATAAGGCAGGAGGCTGTTTCCATGGTGATCACTGATCGTGACCAACACATTAAATCAAAGAGTGAGTCATGTGACATGTGCTCACCTCACATCTCTATCTCCTCTTTTTTCCAGGGTGCCACCGGAGAGAGGGGCCCTGCTGGGCCAGCTGGCGCTATCGGCCAGCCAGGACAGCATGGCGGCGTGGGTCCCGCTGGGCCAATGGGAGAGAAAGGCGAGCCAGTAAGATTTGGAACATTGCTACTTTTGTTTCTTAGGCAACAATGTTCACCATCATATACTGTACCATCACCTCCCACCCCATGGTAATAAACAGCATGTGCTCTCGCTTTGGAGTGTGTCGTTATGAGATGGAGAGCAGGAGAGAGGTGAAGGAGACAGAGAGAGAAAGGCAGGGAGTACTGTAAATATGAATGTGATCAAGTCTGCATCTCGGGTGCAAGTTTCTTTCCTGGTCCGATACATTAATCAATGTGTCATGCTGCTATATGAAGATAATGAGTATTGAAGCGTTTGCTAGATGTGTGCTGTTTTCCCATCTGCTCCCTAGGGAGAGAAGGGGCCTGTGGGGCCGGCTGGGCAAGATGGGGAACTGGGACCCGCAGGGCTGCCAGGGGCTGCAGGATCTCTTGGACCTCCAGGGGAGGACGGAGACAAGGTAGTTAGATGGGACAGCCAATTTATACTTTAGCACTGCTAAAGTGCTTGCTGATATTTTGTTTGTGTGTGTATGTGTGTTCACATGTGTGCATTTGTCTCCATAGGGAGAGACAGGAGGACTAGGCCAGAAGGGCAGCAAAGGAGACAAAGGAGAAGCAGTGAGTATGAATTTTATGCAAATAGTACTAACATCACATCATTACCTTGCATCACCAGGAGGTAGAGGACAAACTGCCTTATAATTGTTTTGCAGCAGTTCATTGTAATAACTGTTTGCCTGGACGGTGTGTCATCTGTTGGAATGGGCAGATGGTTTTAATCATGTATTTCCTACAGTGAATGTGTATTAAACTGCCCTTCTGCTTTTCTAGGGACCCCCAGGACCTGTTGGAAGTCAAGGGCCTATGGGCCAACCAGGATTGCTAGTATGTTACGAAAATTCCGAATGCATCATATAAAAACATCACCGTATAATAAGTTGGTTTAGGTTGTGCGGTGTTAACAGTGCTGACCTGTCGGTGGATATTTCAGGGTGCAGATGGTGAGCCAGGTCCTCGTGGGCAGCAGGGCATGAATGGGGCGAAAGGAGATGAAGGACATAGAGGCTTTAAGGGGGCATCTGGTCCTTCTGGACTGCAGGTAAGAATTACTATCAATTCCAAAAACTGACTTTCTCTCTATTGGCTCATCTCTGATTTCACATACTATACTTTAGTTTACATTTGTTTCCATTTCATGCCTGAGACTGCGTTGCTCCCCATATCTGCATTTGTAGGGAATGCCAGGACCACCAGGAGACAAAGGAGAAAGCGGGCATGTGGGCTCAATGGTGAGTAACTGTTCAGCAATCTCAGCACACTCATCTCAAGTGTACTGCTATGGGCCAGTTTCAGTCTCGAGTCTGTTCTCAACACCACTTTACTGACTTCTTACACTTTGTTTCATGATTGTTTTGACCTTGACTTGTCTTCACTAATATTGGATAGTGACTTGACTTTTCTTCACTTTCCAAAAACCTTTGAATGTGTCTTTTACTTTTCTTGATATTCTCGCCAGTATCAAAGCAGTTGAATGGATATTTCTGAAAATCAAACGTGTGCATTCATTGGTAGAAAAACATTAGAAATACATTTTTTTACTCTGAATATTTAGGGTGTATTGCAGAGCTTCTGCAAATACTGTAAACTTACATTTCTGTTTATGGCTTGGAAACGCTTTTGTATTTGTGAAGACATGGGCCTTTAGTGTGAGCTCAGTGTTTTCATACAGGTGGTACTGAAATGTCTTCTTAATGCCAGGAGGAATCACTATCCTGTCATTGTGGGTGTTTGAAACATACTACTATACTGATATACTCAAGTTTGATGAATGCATTATTGTGATAGCTACATCCAAGAAGCAGACAAAGATCATCCACTTTGCTTCGAAAAAATTACATTATGCGCACATTTGGCAAGATTAGGAGGGTTCAGTACTGTACAAATGAAACAGCACCTATTTTTTTGTGCCGATCCTACTGCTGTGTGTCAAATCTGTGAATCAAGCCTCTACCTCCAACTACAATCAGTGGTCTCGAGGGGCTCAGTTCATTCTGGTCCTCGATTGGTCTCAATATCATTTAGACCCCAGTTGTACAAAGAGGTGTTGACACATCTTTAGTATTGAGTATAGCCAGTCATGGTTTTGCTCCTACAGCAGCCTAGTGTGAGACTGTTGCACAAAAATAAAGAGTGATTTAGCTACTTTGCTCCCAAATTACTAACCGCTGTGTTTCCATTGTAATAGCCTTGACAACTCTTGACACCTAACAATCTAATCTGCCTCAACTGCTGAGGAACTGAGGAAAACAGCTAAATCTGTGGTTTCCCAAGAATAGGCATGTTTCAAAGCAGACAATTTGATTTGGTAATGATGGTTCTGCTCCAGGTAAGTATCCTAGTTAGCCATGCCAGCCAACAATGCTTACACTCCGTGTGGGGTTGGAAGGATTAGTCAAAGCAATGGACATCCCACATTAGCTCTGCTAAGTAGCTGCAAACTAGTCCACCATATTACTATGGCATAACATATACTGTGGTATGATGCTGGCTAAGAAAAGAGCCCTCAGTTAAGAAACACACTCTCTAGTCAACTGTTCCTTTAATTCTGTTCCTTATATCTATATTTCCATAACCTAATAAAATTATATCCACAATGACGGCGAAAAGAAACCGCTCAAACCTTAAAACCTTTAACAATCTCAACTCGTCTTTTCAATGGGTGACAGATCTTCAAAGCTAAGTGTGAATGACAGTAGACCATGCCTTTAAGTGCAAGGAAGACAAGCCCACAGAATGAAGAGGTGGTCCTGTATGTAAAAGAAAGAAAAGGATAAAAAAAGAAGAGTGAGAGAGGGTGACAGAGCTGATGCAGTAGAGCAATGGAGTGGAAGGAAGAGGCGGGGCGCTGATTGTGAGCAGGAAGACGGTGTGACAGCTGCTAATCAGATTAGCCTCAGCCTTGGCTGTCTAATTAGCATCCTCCTTTGTGACAGTCATCTCACAACGCTGTCAACCATGAACACACGCTAAACAAGATTCTCTATAGCCCCTTTTCTCCACAGCCAGATTAGGCAGGGGTGCATCAAAATGGAACAACACAAAAGTGAGAGAGAGAGAGAGAGAGAGAGAGAGAGAGAGAGAGAGAGGAAGAGAGATGCTGAAGACTCAGTAGGAAAGTTTCATTCATGTGTGAGCGTTGCGGATCACAGAATTCTCCCCTCTAATGCTCAAGCATCTCTCTGCCAGAAGGATGTGTGTTTCCTCTAGTCCCACAGAGTCTCTCTCTGGGCAGATTGTCTGTCTTTCTGTCTCAGATTGTTTTTACAACACAAGGCTTCCTCCAAGACTTCAGGGTGATTCAGAGCACAGCTCAACATCTACTCAACTGAAACTGAAGCCGAGCACAGTTAGGATTGATTGCTTGCCGCTCTCTCTTGAGCTGCACAGAAGAGTCAAATCACATGCCGTCACTGTGGATGAGAAAATATGGTCTTGCACATCACAGGCTAGAGGTTTCTTATTAATAAGAGAGAGGGAGGGGAAGGAGGAATCAGAGCTTGTGTCATATTGAGGGTAATGACCTGTCTGGATGTCTTCATCATGTCACTACGATAATGATCATAGATACTCGGGCCATTGCATAAGCAATCCACCATGGCCTGAATTCTAACACTCATTTAATTTAGGAGGCACCAGCCAACCCCTAGCTCACATTCAGTTTGTATTTATATCTCTGTGTGTTTTATTGATGCGGTATATCCTTATTGTCTGCACTGGTATCCTAATGAGACATTTCATTTCTCTTTCTACAGGGGCCTCCAGGACAGCATGGCCCACGAGGCCCCCAGGGGTCCATTGGTGGAGAGGTAGAGTGCATCATGACTTTTTTTCAAATCATATTTGGATTTAGATGTAGGCATGACTATAGTGATATCACAGAGACAGCCCCATTGAGTGAGGGATTAAGGGAGCACTCTTTCCACCTACAGGTACTCTAAAGTCAGTAAAAGGAGAATTACCCTGCGCGGCACAACTCAGGCAGTTTATATCAACAAGCTGTTCATATCCCTCTTCATAACACAAATTGTAAATATTCAGAGCAAAAACATTTCAAATCAACATATGATTGTTAAATTACTTGAAACAAGAAATGCAGCAGCATGGTTCATTTAATATGATGATGCCAATCAGCATAATCATCATTACCAAATATTATAATTGGTCCTCTCATAATGAATAAATGTAGATCAGGTTTCATCATTTCTTTCAAAAAGATTTTAGCCTGATTTTCTTGCATTTTTAAGATTATTCATTGAGGTTTGCAAATATGTATTCTTTGTTTTTGTTTTTTTATGTATCATTGGGGCTAAATCATTATTTTTGTTAATTTTGTTGAATCTGAATGATTGCATTTTTGTTAATACAATGTTGTAATTACATGCACACCCTATGCCAGTATTGCAGTTCTGATATTTTCAAGTGATGGCAGCTGCATGCCTTTGTGATTCATACAGAAAACATGATGCTGTATCAACTTTGGAATCAGGAAGACTTTCATTCAATATGCAGGAGTATCTACATTTCAAACTGAAAAATAGCTTATCCTAACACACAACATAGACTTTATATTTTCCAGCCCCTCATCTCTTCGTATACAGTCTTTTCATTTGAACACTTCCTGCCACAGACCCTCCACTGCTTTTGATACTTGAATTATTAAACAGTATTAGGATATGATCCCTGGGAGAGAGTTATATTTACTGCTCTATGAATCATTAAGAAGTATTAGACTATCATCCCTGAGAGGCAGTTATATTTACCTCTAGTAATGGCCGTCTCTCTGCTGCCTCACCGGTCAATTATTCAGCAGCAAGCTGCAGAAATCTGCGTGAGCCGCACTAGCGCTTCATCACAGGAAGCATGAAAATACAGCAGTGCAGAGATGGTGGGATCCATAAATGGATTGATACAGGAATAATGGAAAAGAGCGAAATGGTGGTGGGATGGCATGTGACAGCAGGAGCTCAGTGGTAGTACTCAGCTCCCATGTTTGTGCACTCTACCGAAGACAAGCTTTTAATGGGTTCGTCTAAAGACACAAAGCACAATACACTAACATACTCTACATACACTCAGTATTTTCCTTGTGTTGTGATAATTCTGTTCCAGTTTCAGCATTCTGTGAGCAGAACTGCTGACAGACAACAAAATACTGCCCCAAAAACTTGATTTTGAAATATTGAATACTTACATATTTCAAACTTGCCATTGTTATATGATATTTTGGTTCAACCCGTTCTCTCTCCCCTCCTGCCACAGGGCCCACCTGGAATGACTGGTGGAGTTGGTCAGCCTGGACTTGTTGGAGAGAAGGTCAGCATTTCCCATTAGCAACTACACAGTGTGTACCTGTGCACATTGAGTAGAATGGCAGTGGTGTTTGTGTGTGTGTGTGTGTGTGTGTGTGTGTGTGTGTGTGTTGATTATTTTAACTATGTTCCTTCTCTACCAGGGTGAGGACGGAGAAGGTGGAGACCCTGGGTCAGTTGGAGAGCCTGGCATTGCTGTAAGTCAGCTTACCACCATCTTTCCTTCTTGTCTTCCTCAAACACATCCTTTCTTCGCTCTTTGATTGATTTGTCATCTCACTTGCTGGTGTCCCAGGGTGCTAAAGGCGATGTGGGGGAGAAGGGTGACTCTGGCCCTCCCGGTACAGCTGGGCCTCCAGGATCCAGAGGAACACCAGGGGAGGACGGACCCAAAGGCAACCTTGTGAGTCTTTTGTCTCTCTGGATCAGTGATTTGTCCTTGCTCTGGTTGTCAGGTCAGTCAGTCTGTTGTTGCCATGCATATGATAGTTTCTACCTTACTGTTTGTGTCCACAGGGCCCTATTGGGTTCCCCGGAGATTCAGGACCTCCTGGAGAACCTGGCATCAATGTGAGTATTATTATTATTATTATTATTGCTTAACCATTAATTTGCCATTAACTTGTTTATTGCTCATTTCTTCTACATGACATTTTTTCATCCAGGGAGTAGATGGTGGACCGGGGCCGAAAGGAGACAATGGAGAACCTGGCAAAGCAGTAAGCAGGGATTTTTGTATCTATTTCTTGCACATGTTACACATACAACACTAGTAACTTGTGTATGCTTAGTCTGTATTCTCTGTGACATATTAAGATTTTGCTTCTTCATCATTATGTCTGGACATTCTTCTCATTGTTTAATTACTGGATGGGAATGTGTTTCTTTTTTAACTTTCTGACCTTTTTCTGTTGTCTACAGGGACATGCAGGAGCCTCTGGAGAGCCAGGTCCTACAGGACCTCCTGGACGGAGGGTGAGCTTAGCATAGTTTGTGTGCATGCGTGTGTATGTAGCTAATGTGTATGTGTGTTTGTTTGCAGTCAACAGCCTTTGTCATTATCTTAGCAACATTGTCTTTGTCAACCCCAGGGTCATATAGGTGCAGCAGGAAAAGAAGGGAAGCAAGGCATGAAGGGAGCCAAGGTGAGGATAATGGCTGGCACTGAGCTCCGTGGTTGTGTATGGTTCCTTCCAACAAAGCCTTTCTGGTCTATTTTGCTACTAACGCCTTGCTGTCCATGCTCTGTAGGGGACGACAGGAACCCAGGGTTCAGTGGGGAAGACCGGTCCAGTGGGACCCCAAGGGCAGCCAGGGAGGTCTGGCCCAGAAGGTCTCCGAGGCATCCCAGGGCCCGCGGTCAGTACGCAATGTAAAATGCTATTTTAACTAGAGCTGCAAAGACTAGTTGATAAAACGCTTAGTTGTCAACTATTGAATTAATCGCTACCATTTTAATAATCGATTGATCAGTTTGAGTCATTTTTTATGAAAAAAAGGTAAACAATTCTCTGATTCCAGCTTCTTAAAGCTTGAGTGCGTAACTTTTTTATATTAATGAACGTCCGTTACATTCAAGCCATTGCTAAATGAGTTGTGTTAAAAAAAAAAGTTTAAAAAATGGTGTCGTCCATCATGTTTTGTTAATCCTCCGTGTCCTCCTTGGTTACTAGCAACTGTGTCGAGGAGGGGTGGGGTGGCGCGCTATCACGGAAGGCTTGTATCATGTGGACGCACCAAGAGTTTTGTTGTCATTACTTAGAATTCCTCATGGGGGAGACAGAAACTGCGCAATATAGCTTTACATGTGAATATTTTCTAGTTTCTTCACTTCTCTATGACAGTAAACTTCTATCTTTGAGTTTTGGACAAAACTAATCGATTAATCGAGAAAACAATCAACAGATTAATCGACAATGAAAATAATCGTTAGTTGCAGCCCTAATTTTAACATTAGTCTGAAGCTGGTACTGTCTCTGTTGAGTCTGAAGCAACATCACTGCCAGTCATCAGAACATGAGATCCCGTTTGTGTTTGCGCTTGATCATTGCTTCAGCATACTTTACGTTGATCTCCAATTCTTGTGTTTCTTTTCTAGGGTGAGCAAGGGTTAAATGGGCCACCAGGACAAACTGGACCACCCGGACCAATAGTAAGATCCTTAAATCAGGATTCAAACCCAACACAACCAAACCATATTTCATGTAAAGAGTCTACAGCACTGGGCAATACTAATATAATAATACATCTGCCATTGTTAACAGGGGCCACCAGGACTTCCAGGATTAAAAGGAGACCCTGGAAACAAGGGAGATAAAGTGAGTGTTTAGCCCTTGACAGAGAGAACACTCTGTACTAGTCTAAACCCTGGGAAACAATGCTGATGAACCATGTCTCTGTCTGCAGGGTCATGGTGGGTTGATCGGTCTAATTGGGCCCCCAGGAGAACCTGGCGAGAAGGGAGATAGAGGCCTGCCAGGGAACCAGGGTACACAAGGACCTAAAGGAGATGAGGTACATTTGGTTGAAACATGATTAGGGCTGGGTATTGTTACCCAAATAACCCAGTAACAAGAAATACAGAAATGTCTCTAGTCAAACGATACCTGTATTCGATCCTTTTCATACCCAGATCTAGAAAAAAATGACTACTGTATTTATATGGTTGTGCTCGCAGCCAATCACCGCAAGCGTTCATCGATTTAATGCGGCGTGTGATTGGCCCTCTACCGCAGCAGCTACAGTACAACCCATATAGTCTGCGGTGTGGTGAAGTTGAGCATGGTGTATTTCACAGAGTTGGCAGTTCAGTGTCAAATCAAAAGAATACAATCTACTAAATACTACAAAATGAAGTACTCTTGGCATCGGTATCACTTTAAGGGTACTGGTATTAGTACTAGTGTCGTAATTCTTTAAACGTACCAAGCCCTAAACATGATGCATCTGATACACTTCTACACAAAAGGAAACTCAATTCACTAACAAGATTTGCTTGTCTTCATATCTAGGGTACACCTGGCACACCTGGTCCCACTGGCCCACTTGGACCACCTGGACTGTCAGTAAGTGACACAGCTGTTACAGTATATGAACAATTATGTTTTCAGCTACCCTACATGATAAGTCATTTGAGTGTTAAGCCTAAGGAATGCTTACGTCTCTACTTTCTCAGTAAAGAATCTTTATGTATCAACCTGTTCACATACTGTTTTTGTCCATCACATGGCATAAAATAATTTTGACCATGACTTACAATACTCCTCTAAACAAGTACAAGAAGCAGTAATCATCAACAAACATAGTTGCAGGCTGACTGCTTGTTGCATTTAGAATGTCAATGTTGTTTTTGGACAGTTTTTATGTAAGGTAGGCTATAATAAACCCTTTAAGCTGAATGGCTCCATCACCGACTGATACTCAAGGCAATAAGAGATGCATGAAAAGACGTGAAACCTGTTTATGCCTTTTTTGGTGACTGGAAACCAATTTATGTAGACGCTGCAGATCAAAATTGTTCATAATATAACTAATAATATAATTAGTTTAAAATCGTGCCCACATGCATCTTGTTAATAGGGTAACTACCATTTTTTGTTTTTTTCTGGACCCTATTTTCCTATCTTTTTGTGTCAACAATCTTTGACATTGGTCCAGTATTAGGCAAGGTCGCTGCAGTAAGCAGTCAGTGAAACAAGCTACAATGTAAGTTATAGGGCAATTGTTCAGCTTGTATTTACATTCACAAAAGTGTTTGTTTTGCCATTTTCAGGCTCAGATTATTATTCTGTGTGTCTCACAACATTATGGAAAAGATTTCTAAGGAGGTCGACCTTTCTGTTAAAGAGTAAGATCCTTTTTTTAAACATAAAAACATCCGCAAAATTGCATTCGCTAAACCCACCAGACTCCATGTAAATAAACAGTAATTTTAGCATCATAAAATACACTTCATTCAAAGTCGACAGAAAAAAAATAAAACTATGAAAAGCAGTTTTGGAACGTCTTTCCACCTTTCCAACCATCACAACCATCACAACTCTAGTTTTGGTTGTAATAAACACATAGTTTACCGATTTACATGTGAAAATATGTTGGCTCTATACATGCTAAAAGTATTGTTGTTTTAAATGGAGTCTGGTGGGTTTAGCACTAGCGACCTCAGAGCAGTTTCTGGTTAAACAGAGAGGTCTCAAAGAGGTTTTAAAAAGGTCTCTGTAGGGATGCTTTTCATAATGTTGTCAGACACTTAAAATAATAATCTGAGCCTGTCAGTGACAAAAACAGCACTTTTAGTGGACCAAACTGACGCTGAACATTTGCCCCATAGGGTTACATTGCAGCCTGGTCTGTGACTGCCGGTTACAGTGTTCACGCTTAATATTGGACCAGTTTCAAAGATTGTTGTTCCTATCAGTCACTTACACACAAAAACATAGGAAAATAGGGTCCTGGTTGAAAAAAAAGTAGTTACCCCTTTAATACAGATGTAAATGTCATTTGTATCACGAATGCATCTTTTAATCTTAAAACATCCTTTTGCAAAGATAATGCAGGCGTAAAATAAAAACAGATAGAAAAAAACATGCGTCAAGGGAAGAACACAAGAAAGGCAATGAGGTTTTAAGACAGTGACTACTTTTACGTGCACATAATAGTCTGTTTTTTGCCCTTATTCCAAAAAAGACAATATTTTGACTAAGCTGTTTACATGGCTAATGAAAGTGAATATTCCATTGATATTCCCGTCTACATGTAGCCGTGCAAAATACGATTTGCTGTACCGTGCAAACACAGCATTCATCTTTCATTCCTTCAACCAGCATCTTGAAAAGGTCAGCGTAGCGATGTGTGCGCATATCCCAAAACCTGTTGATATCCAAGTCTTTGATAATGTTTGAAAGTAGCTGTGTTTCTCCTTCTTATCGGGTCTGCAAACTGTTGGCTGGTTGGTTTGTGTACAGCAACCATAGTAACACACAGAGCTGACCATAAGCCGTAAACAGGCAAGATGCCGTAAACTGTGGTAAAAACCCAGATTGAGATGCATATTCCGAATGCGTTGTATACATGTCCAAAGAATGCCTCTAAAATCTGAATAATACCAGAATATCCTACGTCTTAATCGGAAAATGCTATATTCGGAAAAAGGCCTTATTCGGAATATCTAACCAGAATATGCTGTTTACATGACCTTATCAAATTCGGAATATTGTCATATTCAGAATAATAGTGGAATATTGGTGTGCATGTAAACATACTCAGTGTCTCTCACTTAAGGCATCACCAAGAACAGTCATTGCACTTTGGGGCAAATTGTGATCACTTCACTGAAACTCAATTAACACTTATTTAAAGGTCATATAAGATTTGGATCTAAGGGATTTAGCTTATGATTCCATTTGCAAAGAGTAAGCACCATTTTATTGAAAGAGCATACAGTCCTGTTATTATTCATTATTACTAGTAGTAAAAGTAAAGATTTTGACCATTACCTGTCCTGTTGCCAAGCAGTTGCCTGATTTTCCAGTGAATAGCTGATTAGTATTTTGCAGTGCATACTTGAGTAATTAGACAGTTTTCTGAGCTTTTATACTTTTATTTATGTTGTTACTGCTTACTTACTCCTCCTCTCCACTAATAGGGTGTAGCTGGTGATAAAGGATCGAAGGGAGAAACGGTGAGTATAGTAATCTGTCTTATTTATACATTGCCATTGCTGTACTCACACCTCAGCTTGGTTAGCAGCTGCTGGGAACATATGCTGGGGAACAGAGGAAAAAGTGTGTTTGTTGGCTTAAATACCATGCGTCACAATCATAATGCTCTACTGTGTTTACCGCATGTCTTTGGAACTAAAAGCTTGCTGTACAGCCACGCTTGCCTTGTGTGTGATTTTTCCATCGGGCCCTTTTAATAGGATTTGGTTCTGGTGTGTGTGATGTTATGAAAGCCACTATAGTGTGTCTTGAGAGCCAAGGCTTTGACCACAGAGTGCTGATGCACACAGCTGGATAATCCTATAAGCAGCCATATCTGCCTGGATAAAACTGGGATTTAGCCAAGTGGTGTGAGAGAGGCTCCAGGTGAGACATGATTGACACAAAGTTTTGTCCTCTTCTATTTTACAGGGTATGGTTGGTCCCAGAGGAGATACAGGCCTTGCTGGCCCCCCTGGACCCCCAGTGAGTACCGCCAATGTTCCACATGATGGCCTTCTCAGTGTCAGCTTTACCCTCTTTCCCTTTCAGCTCTTGCTCACCTCTCTGTGCTACCTCCAGGGCCCCCCTGCGACAATTATTGAGCCCCTGCCTATCAGGGAGGGCAGGCGGAAGAGACGAAGGCACTCTGACCGGACAGGAGGAGCAGCCCCATCCAGAGAGGAGGATGTGGATCTGGATGTGGAGGAGTTCCTCCAGGGAGATCAGCCTCTAGAGGACGCTGAGGGAATGGAAGAAGTCTATGCCACCCTGTCTTCAATGAAAACAGAAGTGGAGGTGATGAGGAGGCCCCTAGGAACCTTTGAGAGCCCTGCCCGGACCTGCAAAGAGCTCATGATGGTCCAGCCTGACTACAAAGATGGTTAGCAAAGACATTGCTATATTGCTATATATATATATATATATATATATATATACAATATAACCACCTTTAAAGTTTCATACAGGAAAAACTAGAACGCATTTCAAACATGCACACATCCTCTAGCATACACCCTTTTTAAGTCAAAATCCTCGTTATTGTTTCCCAGCTGCATGCTAACATGTTGTTTCCCTCGATGTGCTCATTATATCAACATCTGGTGCTTGATTGATGTCCTTTCTTTGTGCATTTTGCAGGAGACTACTGGATTGATCCTAACCAGGGCTGTCACAGAGACTCCATCAAGGTCTACTGTAACTTCACAGCTGATGGAGAGACATGTCTCTACCCTGACAAGAGGATTGAGAATGTAAGTCTCCAATCTCTTGCTGTCAGCCTTTACAAAGCCAACCTCGTAATATTACATCAGAGCACAAATCACTCCCTATATCCCTTAAGCCTCAAATTTTACTCATTGTCTTCCCTCTCTCTCTCTTTCTTTCTCTTTCTCTCTCTGTGTCTAGGTGAAATTAGCAGCGTGGAACAAAGAGAAGCCAGGAAGCTGGTACAGCCAATACAGGAAAGGCAAGCAGGTAAAAAAAAAAAAAAAAAAAAAACTCCAACCATTAATCTCAGTTGGCTCCAAATGCCAGGCAGTCTTTTTTCAACTGAATTACTCATCCTAATTGAGAGTGTTTGAATGATATTCATGCATATGATTGAGGAGCAAGCACTTGTACGAGTGTGTTCACATGACTGTGTTGGCGCGTTTGTGTGTCTGTGTGTGTGTGTGTGTGTGTGTGTGTGTGTGTGTGTGTGTGTGTGTGTGTGTGTGTGTGTGTGTGTGTGTGTGTGTGTGTGTGTGTCGATCCATGTGCACACAATTTCATGTGAATGCTTTTAGTTTATTTGTATATTTGCACATTGAATAATTTGGTATCAATTTATTAGTCCATCTGCAATGAGAGAGCTGATTTAATATTGCCAGCAGTTGATTTCAGCAGTCTGGATGACTCACACAGAGCCATTGCCAGCTGTGACTAGCATTCATGGAAGCACGCTCAAAGCACTGGCCTTTCATGTGCACCTGATCAGAGGTCTCATAACCCTCTCAGATAATCACAGAGCTGCCAGCACAATTGCAATTCACTGACTTTCTCACGCAGTCGTTGGATCTGCTTAGGTTTTTTTCCTTTCCTTAATTTTCTTACTTCCCACTTTACTTTCCCTGTCTGTTCTTATTCTGAAAAGAAGTTGCTGTAAGTTTTTCACCCTATCTTACAAAAACTCATTCATCTGCACAAGCTGGGGGACTTGTAATTTCATGATGTAAATAAAATTAGAACTCATATTTGTCTGTGACAGATTATAGTCTCAAACATGTTTTTCCTGTGGATATGTCTCTTTGAGAGCTTTTGTGTAATTTAAGGGTAATACTGTTTTAAGGATATGTCTATTAGTGCATATAATATTTCTCTGCCTATGTAGTACACTAATTCCTGTGTATCTGTGTCATCCAGTTCTCCTACAGTGACAGGGATGGGAACCCTGTGCATGTAGTTCAGCTGACCTTCCTCAAACTACTGAGTGCCACAGCCAAGCAGAGCTTCACCTATACCTGTCAGAACTCAGCAGGCTGGTTTGACAGCACATCCCGCTCCTACCAGTTTGCCCTCCGCTTCCGTGGCAGCAATGACGAGGAGCTGACACAAGCCAAAAGCCCCTTCATCAGTGCAGTGCATGATGGATGCCAGGTCAGTGCAGGGGAAAAGGGGAAGCAACTAGCTGGACAAATAAGAATTAGCCTTAATGAAACTAATGTGTGTATCAATTGTGTTGCTGTGGTAGCTATTAAATCACTGACTTGAATAGGGATTTAGGCCAGAAAGTGGGGGGTATCTAGTTAGTAATATTAAGCCAAGCAAATTCTAATAATGGCTTTCATTTTTCTCTTTCAGTTCCGCAAAGGTCAGGAAAGGACTGTTCTAGAGATTGACTCCCCTTCGGCAGAGCTGCTTCCTATTATAGATGTGGCTCCAGCAGACTTTGGCAACAGCAACCAGAAGTTTGGATTCCAAGTTGGACCAGTATGCTTCAATGGTTAAAATCTTGCCAAAAAAAAACAACAAAAAGACCTGCACAGCAAGTTTTTAGTAAAAGAAATTGGACTTTTACCGCTGCCCCAAGCAATATTTATTATATTATGTTCCTGTATGTGGTGGGTTTGTTGTATATTATTCAAGACTCTTCAGCAGCCATTGAAATAGCTTCTATGGCTTTACAACAATAAGAAGAATGGTGAAAAAGAGGACAGCTACCAGTGGGAACAAAGCACATTTACCAAAGGGAAATATTCCTATTAGATATATTTAATTTTATGTGTTTTTGTTTTCTTTTTCTCTCTCACTGTTTGTGTGCTGCAATTGATCCTCTAGAATTATAAGGACTGCACCACTTGACGATGACCACTTATAAACAAGACAGATCTGTCCGATGATACCAGAAAGGAACAATCTGTCATTCTGCGGTATGGGTCTTTTCAGACCTTGGATGAACTAGTTGCTCCCTGATGTTTTACAAAGACTACAACGAGATGTTGTCATACTCATTTGCATGCTCAGATTTCACTTTAATGACAATTGCATAGCAGTTGTGAACTAGCCTAGCATATTAATTCCACACAAGCAGCGTCATTAATTTCCTGTGTGCAGGAATGACAAATTGTCCTTTATATCCTTCAACTGCAGTTTGCTCATTGAATTACCTTGATTAGTATTCAATAAGCGTAGCTAGTTATTGAACCCGAAACTTACTTGAATGGATAAAGTTGTTTCCTTTATTGGACTGCTTCCCTCCATGGGCTTGATAATAAGCTTTATGAGCCCACCATGTTCCCAAGGACTACAGTACTGTATATGTCAGACTAACATCCATTCTACTGTGGTATGGACTTGCTATGACATACCTCAGCAACTAGATTGGGTATATTTCATGGCAAGAATTAAGAGCATACTAGTTAAAATGTTCTCTAGTCTTACAGTAACTGCAGTTCTTTATACCAAGAGAAATTTCACGCATCTCTCAAAAGCATTTTATAACTGCTGACATAACCTGTTTTCATGTTTCTGCCCCACTCAAGAGTTTCGTGTTTTCTCTGTTTTGTTCATATGTTGAAATTTGACTATCGAATATGTTTCTGCATGTTCATTTGACATGATTTGCTCTTCGGTGCTATAGATGATCCTGTTATTTTTGTGTCACTGTGTTTGTATGTCTCTGTGGGCAGGATTATAGGGCTACAGAGGGAGAGGGTTATTGCTCTTTCAGCAGCACAAAACACCCTCAGAGGCTGGGCACTAGTCTACTGTGTTTTTTTGCACATCTTCTGGCTGATTGTGCCAATTTCGCAGGGCCAGTGAAAGGAGGTTAGGGACAGTTCAGAGTAATGTGGTTGATAGCTTTGAAGGCAAAATTCATCTTAAACCAAATTTATATCGTGCCATTTCACTGATATTGGATAGTTAAGCTATCTAAGAATACAAACAACTGTCTACTTAAACTAGAAATTACAGCATCAGAACTGGAGTTAATGGTGTCATCAGGTAACGTTGTGAGAACCTAATCCACTGTAGATTTTATTAATATATTTCTTTCAAATTATCTTTGAAAATTGTAGAGCTTTGAATCAGAAATTGTCCTCACATCCCAGTGCCATTATAAAGCTATGTTATACCATTATTCACCGTTTATGGAGCAGCTCCAGGATTTGTTTTTTACATGACATTATTACTACAGCTGTGAAATATTACAGAAATGACGTATGTATGTGAATTCCATTTTACGCATGATTTTCCCTTTAACAAATGAAATCTTAATGCTCTGTCTACCTCCTCCGACTCAAACAGTAGACTGTGTGCCCAGCGTGCGTAATTTTGCAATTCACTCCATTTACAGCATTTAAACATTCCTGTAATTAACTCCTCTCCTCCTGTCCCATCCTGCGCTGCCCCTCCTGTGTATATTGTTTGTTGTACTAATTTTATATACTGTACAGTTATTCTGAGGACTTTATGAGCAGTAATCTGCTGCCTGAATGAAAAACAAGTGTATTTGTCAAAAATGGATGTGCGAATAAAAACAAACAAGAAATCATTCTGTTATCTTTTTCCCTCTCCAGACCCGACAGGCAGGTTAGAACAATATCCATGAGGACATGTGGCTGTCTGCAATGTCCAGTCAGAGTGTAATACACAAGCACGGCTCTTCATTACCAGCTAGTTCTGCAACATTCCCTCAACAAGCTTGCAATCAGCATCACCACACAGCTGATGTAATCAACTTTGATTTGCTCCCCAGTTCATTTATTTCAATTAGCTCTGTTTCAGTCCTCAAGAGACAGAAGCAATGGAAGGATGAATGGTGAGAACAAGAGAAGAGGTCACTAATTAAATGGGATGAGGATGAGAAATGCAGCCGTGGAGATTTGGTCAGTTTGGTGAAGGTAGAGCTGTTGTGATTTGTGAGACAGACAAAAAGAAATGGTGAAAGTCCTAATGGCTACTTGATGTTTAACCAGTGTCTGAATTTCTTCGTACCCCTCTCACATACTCTCTCTGTCTGCCTACTTATCTCTATTGCTACCACAAACACATGCAATAATTGCTTTTTGCTCCATTCGCACAGACTTGTGCACGTACACACACACAGGCACACTCAAAAGCCTATTCTCTCGCACAAGTACAAGGCGCTCATGCCCTTTGGGGCCCACTGTTCAAGGTTAGCGTCAATGGCAGAATAAAGGTTACCATGTTATTTTTTTTCTCCTTTCTGCTCCCTTCCACTCAATTGAATTTTAACCACTATAAGATCTTGACCAGGAAAGGTCATCTGTTGCCACTAACTCAGAATAATGATCAAGCAGAGTGCAGAGCAGTGTGACTGTCAATATGGTATTTCCAGGGCACTATGCCCTTTTCCCTTGCTTACATCACATTCTACCCTCCAGTGCCCACCATTTCTGTGACATCTCCAAAGTCTTGTATTTCTTCTGCTGAGCGCTGAACCTTTGCCACTACAGTGCTATAAAACTATTTCCTCTGTTGAAAGCAAAACATCTTTATCACTAATATACACGAATACACTCCCAGAATTGAGTCGTCAAACATGACAATTGTTTGGAAACCATTGATACACAGTCTCTCCACTGCACAGAGATAAACCAGCTTGAGCAAAGCACTAACAAGAGCTCTTCATCCAGCTGATCCCGGAGATCAGCTATGTTAAAGTCTGTGGAAATCCCATGGAAATCCATTCCTGCATGAGGAAAATTTGTATTTTATGTTCACAAATATAAACAACAAATATACAACAACGCTGAAAGGTGTGGATGAGTGAAGGTTTCTAGAGTCTCTGTCAAATCCCTGTGCCTAAAAAAGAAAACAATCAAAAAGTATGTTTTAATAATTATTTCTTTCAGATGTCCCAGAGCTGTTGTCAATGTCACCGATACTACAAAATTACAACACTGCATGTTAGTTGTAGAGATGATACAGGAAGCTTGTCTGTCTTTTTGAATAATTGTAATTTTGTCTACCATAAGCAGCCAAAAGACTTGTTCTTTCCAAGCAAGATGTCTTATTTATTTTATGATTTTATTTCAAAAGATGGTTTTGACTTTTTCATTTCATGTCAGTGAAGCTTACAAAAGTAGATTTTTGTAACTTAATTCAAAGGATTTCTGAACGCTGTATTATTGATTGGGAGCATGATCTCTGGAAGACACCAGCCCTGTAGTGATCTGTCAGTCTGGACAGGATTGTTATAGTAATATCATTGTAGTATCTCTCCTGTTGTATCTAGAGGATAACACAGCAAATCTGATGCACTCTGAGCTGCAACCAATATCTGCAGTATATGTATATGTGTATATATATATATATATATATATATATATATACTTGTATTCATGTATTTCTCCAAATGATTTGTATATGCGACCAGAAGACATTTGCTAAATAGGTTTGTGGTGTCTTGTGTTGGGATGGGCCAAATGTTTGGCATGACAGAAATAAAATTAAACTAAACTAAACTAATATGTAGAATATATATCTTGTAAGCTTTACCGTACAGATGTGTACTTTTGTGCTAAGCTCCTGGCCAACTCTGCATTGCTGTTTACTGCTGTTCCATTAAAGTTTTGTGCAGAGCTGTGGGTCTATAGTTGGCACTGATGAGCTACTTTTAGGCCCAGGAGTGCATTAGTGTAACCCACAGGCAGAAGGATCCTTAGTTGTTGCATATTAGAAACAAGATTGTCTCTCTTATTCTATCTCTCTCTCTCTCTCTCTCTCTCTCTCTCTCTCTCTCTCTCTCTCTCTCTCTCTCTCTCTCTCCCCCTTTCTCTCTCATTATTCTGAAGTGGAAAATGTTCAAGACATTTCTTTGTTGTTTGTTGGACTGTCTATTCTCCCTAGTTGCCAATGCCCTCAGCTCCTCTCCTGTGACATTGATTCTAACTTAGCTTAACGTGTCACAAAATCACACTGAGAAATGTACAAATTAAACAGACGTTCATTAAAGAGAGAAACAATGGGAATATCTACATTTCGTGGACAGGGACGCTCCCTTGGTCTCAACACATCCACCCAAATCTGCATGTTGTGTCACAGTAGATAACAGCAGACATTATTTTCCACGCCGCTGATGTGTGTATCAGTGTGCATGCTGCTCTCAGTTTAGCATCTTGTACTGTAAGTGACGCGGAATAACTTGGATCATCTCTAGCTTGTGCTGAATGTGCTCCTTGATGCATAGGCCTGTAGATGTGTCTGTGTGGCTATGTCAAGTCATGAGCACTTGTGGCTAAGCAGGGGTACTCTTATTAGTGTGCATGCGAGCGCCTCTCCTGCCAGGTCCCATCCACTGCTCCTTTATCTCAGGAAGGGTGGAGGGAATCCTTTCCGCAGATGCTTTTTCCATCAAAAGCGCTTATTGACAAAGCCAACATTAGTAAAGCAGTTTGAAAAAAATGACTTGAAGACAAGGGAGGGCAATGGAAATCCCTGGGCGAGTGGACACAGAGTGCAGTGATGGTTCGGAAGCCCAAGGCCCTGTGCATCTGAAAGAGTGTCAGATAATTATCTGGTAGACAGAGAGCCCAGATTCAAACGCACAGCTTGAGAAAACCCCCGTTGTTTCCAACACACACACACACACACACACACACACACACACACACACACACACACACACACACACACACCCGACTCCTCAATTGCCGTCTGCTGCAGCTCTCAGCATCCACTGCCACAACTACTACTTGTTGTGCCATCCTCACTTACCTTATTCCCCAGTAAAAGGAGGACTGAGTTGTCTGCAAGCTCCCCAAGACAGCCAAAGTAATCACTGGTGTCTTATTTACCACAGTGGTAGAGGGACACGGAGTGAAATTGATGTATGATGAGAATGAGAGAGCAGGAAGGTAGAGAAAGAGAGTTAGTCATTCACTTGACAGGCCTGTGTTGTATGAATCACTCAGGCCAATTTAAAAATGCACAACTGTTCATAAATCCACGGCACAGAGTGTTAATGAACAAACTTAGCCCATATCAGGAAAACAGGAGGAATAGTCACAGGGGATCTGTGCTCGGCTTTGTGTGTGTCTCTGATTTGATCTTGAATGAGAGTAAGCGAGAGAGAGAGTGGTAACTGAATGACCCCATCGCTCAATAGAGATGATTTTTTCCCATAAATCAGATCAGGCGAAGGAAAGTGTGAGAGAGACAGAGACTGAGTGATTCAGCTGTGGGAGTACACTGGCTCAGACCTCAGTTAAAAAGCCAGGGAAACTAATCGTTTCCATTCATCTCGATGAGCCTGGCTGCTCTTGTCTGTGGTCCTGAATGCAAAGAAATCCTCATCTTCCGTCTCACTCCATCACCACATCCCCCAACCCCCTTTTCTCAACTGTCCCTCCCCTTTCCTTCTCTCTACCTCTGTGAATGATCAATACACCCCAGTTCCTGTAGCGGCACTGACACAGTTGTTTTTCTATCAGAGAGAATCAGATGCGGCAGCAAGTCACGAGCACCTAGACACTCTAACATAAATCTTGCAAAAGCATCAGAAGCAGAACTCGTTGTGTGACGGACCAGGAAAGACTCATTTAGTCTAACAAGAGATATAGAGAAAAGGTGTGAGGGTGCTGAAACTTATATAGTGGTTGGAGAAGGCAATATGTTTTCTGTCACTTGTTTGAAATTACCAATGTCGTGTAATCTCTGTACTTATATCAGCAAAATGGATAAGGCCTAGTAATCAATCCACCTGCTGAGGGATAAAGTACATCCCTTTCTCTCCACTTCCTGGTGCAACTGGCAACCTTTGAATTATGCTTCCATGTGTTTCACAGCAATGAGTACAATTGAGCCTGACTCTGCTGCTCTTCAATAATTCAGAACCAACCTGAGACATGAAGCAATATTCTGAATTGGCAATCGGGAATTATTCCTGCAGTCACTCGTTTTTCTGTGTCTGTCTTTCTCACTAACTCTGATTTCCTTTTATCTATTTTTTCATACTAATACTGTACGGTCAACAATCTCTTTATCTCACACATACCGATGCAGTATACAATCACAGTATGGTCACAAAAAAGTGTATTAGTAGCTTTGACTTGGTTCAGTTCTCCTGGCACAGAAGAAATCAGAGAGAGCTGGGAACACTGTAATCATTAATGTGTTTATTGGTCATTTTGCAATCCACACCACACCTGACAGTAGCTATCTGCCAAGCCCTTCTCTAAAATTCTACAATTCAAATACATGTAACGATAGAAGTGCCAGTCTTTGTTACCGATAAGCCCTTACCTGTTTCTTTGGGGTATAGTTGATGGGTATAAAGGCAGAGAAAGCAGGCCAATGTAAAGCCACTATCATTGAGAAAAGTCTTAATGCTGGTGTTTCATTTTCTTTGACTATCCCCCATACAGTGCTGCAAAAACAGAGGTCTTTAGTTAAACCCCAGTTCTCTATCTATTTCCTCTAGGACACATCAAACGGCCTTTTACATCAGATGAAAGTGCAGCCATTTTTGAATGAATGCTATGCCAAACCTATTCTGTTTTAACCACAATGCTTCAATTTGAATTTGAATTCTATTGAAGATGCGGCTCCACTGATGCTCCGTGCAACGTATGCTTTTGTATGCGTCATGTTGTAGAATGAATGTATGCTTATGTTATAAAGACTGTGTGTTGATGTGTGTGCCTATATGCAGCTGCAGTGCTAATGAGAGACTAGGGTTTTCAGGTGCTGGTGCTTTGAGAGAGGAGGTGAGTGACAGGGCTCATGAATAGTGATGGCCGACAGCTGCTCATTAACCAAGAGACTGTCTGTCAGCCACCAGACTGGAACAGCAGCCTTTCCTCTACACTTGCACACATGACACTTGCACATAAACACACACAAAGCATGAAAATATATACACATATACACAAGCCCATGCAGATGTGCCTACAACCAGCACACATACACACAGTTCTTATCTCCTTCATCTGAGTCCCCTGTGCTTTCTGTGGAGCGGAGGCTGATCCTGCCATTCCCCTGATAGCATGAGCCGAGTGTGCCTATTAGCTATGTGCTCACACCACTCCCCCTGGGGCAAGCCCCTCACTGAATATGGAAACACCTGCCAGATGTAAATTCTGAATGAGACCCAGAGTGCAAAAGGTACAAAAGACTAAGGCTAAGACAGCGTGACAGAAAAAATGTTATTCACTATTTAAATGGTTCTAAACTCATTGTTGAAGAAATGTCTGCCACCTTAATTGTCTTCCTCACTTTCCTTTTGACAACCTTTAAAGAAAGTTAAAAATGCTAACACAAGGTGACCTAGATACAAGTACGTATGGGTGTGGGATTCATTACTTTTACAATTGTGTCATGTTGCTCTTCAAAATAAAACCGTTGCAAATTGCATTTAGAGAGTAACAAAAAGTCTGCAAGCCAATAGTGGTCGCAAACTGGTGTTCTTTGAAATCTGGCTAGGAATATGATCGGTCACACGTTTTATTAGAGGGTAATGTGTTATATGCCGTTCTTCTCCATTTCAGTTCAAATCATCGATGGATTTGACAGAATCCTGGTTGCTGAGTGACAAAATGCAAACTGCAGAACAACATCTAAATTGATTTGTCTTGAAATCCAAGTCTCTGCTTCTGAATGTTATTCTTTTTTTTCAAACACTTGGGATGCATGCCTACAATCAAAGATGGCAAAGCATCCTGAGACCTCTCCGTTAAAAGCAGTACATGACACAGAAATACCCTCCACCTCCCACACAAACCCAAGCAAGTTATGTATCCAAAGTAACATATTTAAGCTTAAATGTGTAGCTCTCTCATATTATCACCCTCTGCAGTTCCCAGCAGTCTACAGTGAAGATGACAGTTGTTGATTGTGTAGAAGTCTGTTGCCCACCTCAGCAGGGTCCTGGGCCCCCCCACCAATGCCCTCCTTAAAGGTCCCCTCCACCTCCACCCCCCCTCCCACCTCAGTGACGACTCTCTCCATTCACGAGAGGGACGTCAACAGACTGTTCAGGAGACAGAATCCCAGGAAAGCTGCTGGACCGGATGCTGTCTCCCCATCCAGCTTGAAGCACTGCGCTGACCAGCTGTCTCCAGTGTTCACAGACATTTTTAACACCTCACTGGAGACATGTCACGTGCCAGCCTGCTTCAAGACCTCAACCATAATCCCTGTCCCCAAGAAGCCAAGGACCACAGGACTTAATGACTTCAGACCCGTCGCCCTGACCTCTGTGGTTATGAAGTCCTTTGAGCGCCTTGTGCTTTCACACCTCAAAGACCTCACCGACCCCCTCCTGGACCCCCTGCAGTTTGCCTACAGAGCCAATAGGTCTGTAGACGATGCAGTCAACCTGGCCCTCCACTACATCCTCCGGCACCTGGATTCCGCAGGAACCTACGCCAGGATCCTGTTTGTGGACTTCAGCTCTGCCTTCAATACCATCATCCCGGCTCTGCTTCAGCAGAAACTCTCCCAGCTTGGTGTGCCTGACTCCACCTGCAGGTGGATCACTGACTTCCTGTCTGACAGGATGCAGCATGTGAAGCTGGGGAAAAACGTCTCCGACTCACAGACCATCAGCACCGGATCCCCCCAGGGCTGCGTTCTTTCTCCTCTGCTCTTCTCCCTGTACACCAACAGCTGCACCTCCAGTCACCAGTCCGTCAAGCTTCTGAAGTTTGCGGACGACACCTCCCTCATCGGACTCATCTCTGATGGAGACGAGTCCGCCTACAGGTGGGAGGCTGACCACCTGGTCACCTGGTGCAAGCAAAACAATCTAGAGCTCAACGCTCTAAAGACAGTGGAGATGGTTGTGGACTTCAGAAAGAACCCAGCCCCACCTGCCCCCATCACCCTCTGTGGCTCCACAATTGACACTGTGGAGTCTTTCCGCTTCCTGGGAACTACCATCTCCCAGGACCTCAAGTGGGAGCTGAACATCAGCTCCCTCGTCAAGAAAGCACAACAGAGGATGTACTTCCTGCGGCAGCTGAAGAAATTCAACCTGCCAAAGACAATGATGGTGCACTTTTACACAGCCATCATTGAGTCCATCCTCACATCCTCCATCACCATCTGGTATTCTGCTGCCACTGCCAAGGACAAGGGCAGGCTGCAGCGTGTCATTCGGTCAGCTGAGAAGGTGATTGGCTGCAATCTGCCGCCGCTCCAGGACCTATACGCCACCAGGACTCTGAAGCGTGCTGGAAAGATTGTGGCTGACCCCTCCCACCCCGGACACAAGCTCTTTGAGCCACTCCCCTCTGGCAGAAGGATGAGGTCCATTAGGACCAAAACCTCACGCCACATAAACAGTTTTTTCCCCTCCGCCACTAGCCTTCTAAACAAGGCTCGGAATCCACCCTGACTCTCTCCACACCCCACCTCTGGCTCCTCATGCCACTGTACCTACTCTGCTGTAGCGTCCCTTTTCACTACTGTTTAACTTATTTTACTATTTATTTAAATTTATTTTATCGTTATTAATACGTACTGTGTGTATATGTTTATACTTATATTGTTTATATCTTTTTATCCTTCTTATATTTGTATGTGTGACATGCTCCAACAACACCATGACAAATTCCTCGTATGTGCAACGTACTTGGCAATAAAGCCCTTTCTGATTCTGATTCTGATTCTGATTTACTTAGCTCCATCGCACAACTTCGTGTGATTATGTTTGAAGCTGAGGTGATGCTATGTTATGCGTAAAAATGAGGTGTAAAATGCGTTAATTTCATGTGGTTTTATCTAGTTCCATTTTGAACTTACTTTATTGGCATTGTCAACCAAGACGGAACTCAAGAAGCATCAAATGCTACCTGTCTCAGTAGCAAGGTGAAGAGAGCATCTCCAAATCACAGCCACATAAACTGCCAGTGTGTGTGTTTTGTGCACCAAACAGCACAGCACTGACAATTTGCTTCAATCAATTAACATTAGAGCTACCAGTTTTATACATTACAGCAACGTGCTTACCGCACATTTGCATTAAGCCATATTTGTTATACTAACATTGAATATAAAAGCACCTTGTAATCTGAAATAGCAGCTAGTGCTGCTGATACTTCTGACAAACACCTCACTTTTAAAAGTGACGAGGCTCACCTGATAGAGCAGGCACCCATATATGGAGGTGTATTCATTGACGCAGTGGCCGCAGGTCTAACATCAGTTAGCAAGTGAAAGAGGCCCATATAGTTTTTTTTCAGGGCTCAAATGCCAGTGATTATTGGCATTACATCTCACAGGTTACTATAGAGAGAGAACTTCAATAGGATGCCCATGTTGCTCTCTTTCATTTGGATGTGTATGTGTCACAGTGACTGGCAACAGGACACACATTGGACTCAAATGTTAACAAAGCACTTGGCAGGAAGGCTTAACAGGCAGTTTACTAAAAACAATAATCAAAAAACAGGCTTTTTAAAGTCAGCAGGTGGTCCTGTAAAGCAAACAAACCAGAAGGGTTGAGACAGGAAGGTGAGCAGCAGGCCATAAACATGCTGGCCACTTGGTTTCAGACCGAATAACATATAACATAACACAGGTTATCTGGCAAAGAAAACTTGTGAACTACAGTCAGTTTAACTTAGCCAGACAGTGGGTTTGCTATCATGTTATTTCACTTTTATTAAAACTTAAATATTTTGGGGCGGCCTCTAGCTCACCCAGTAAGAGCATTCTCCCCCACATTGGCTAAGTCCTGCAGCGGCGCAGGTTCGAATCCAACCTGCTGCCCTTTGCTGCGTGTCTTCCCCTTTCTAGCCTGTCCACTGTCACTGTATAATAAAGGGAAAAGCCCCCAAAAAATAATCTTTACAAAAAAAAACTTAATTATTACTGATATACACCTCAAAACCCAAATCTTCTCTCATATTATTCCAATTTACCACCTTACAAGATTATCCAATTAAATGTGAAGATGTATCATGTTAGAATAGTTTTTACCTGTTTTAACTGCTCAATAACAAACAAAAGACCAAGTTTTCAAATGAGGATTAGTGAGAAATTTAGTTGTTAACAAATGAACATTGGTGAATTTACCCAAACTATTTCGTGACAAATTAGTACATGAAATACTGAGTTACTCTACTTGCTTGTCTAATCTGCAGACATGTCATGATCTCCTTAGTACACACAGCATAGTGCTGTCTCCACCTCTAACAGCGGGGGATGTAGCTAAAATATTCATAAGTAAATTAGCATATGATATCATCTGAAGATTTAGACTTTTTAAGCAGGCAGTAACTGTTTTCCCTGGGAGGAAAAATGGTGTTACATGAAGCCTGCTTACTCTAATTTCACTTTAATGCTGAAGGTCTATTTGAGAGCATCCATTTGAAAATCACTCTTCACTATTCTTAAAGCCAACTCCCATTTCTTGTGAGAGTCAAAGCAAAGTAACAATAAGCCAGTACGCTATAATAGACGGCAATGCATGCAGCAGCACCTCTAGTTAAAAGCCTCTGATGGAATTCTCCTTTTGTTTGTAATCGATTGAGAGAGAAAGGCATCCACCGTGTAATTGTAGCCTCATTTGATCTCAAATAAACCATGCTGTCCTACACAAGGGAGCGACCAGGGCAAGCATAAGCTGGAAACACCTTCATTACACAAAACACACACTCCAGCACACTTACTCCACACACTTAGTCCTTGGCCTGACTTTTGCACACACACACACACACACACACACACACACACACACACACACACGCACATACACACACAAACACAAACACAAACACACACACACACACACACACACACTCTCATTTGCACGCTCCTTTTAAATTATATCGCCCTCCCTCTGCTGGTCTGTCTTTTTCTCCAATCTTGCTCTGTGTCTTGTCTTCAATCATACTCAACAAACAACTATACACGGCACACACACACACACGCACACACACGCATGCACACACACACACGCACGCACGCACGCACGCACGCACGCACGCACGCACGCACGCACGCTCGCACGCACGCACGCACGCACGCACACACACACACACACACACACACACACACACACACACACACACACTCTGCCTATCTTGGTATGAGCCTTGGATTGATTCTAGTCACACTAGAGTGGGGCGAAATGAGCAGTCACTCTGAATAGGCAAAGGCGTCAAATAATACAGATATGAACGTCAGAGGAATAATTGAAGAAAGTGTTTTATATGTAAAAGACAGGGGAGGATGGAGTGGAATTGAATCTCAGAAAATGAGGAGCGGGTTATGTCCCAGGGGACCGACTCACAATGCCTGAGCCTTGTTTGAAGAAAATAGAGGATAATTAGAGTGGTCAGTGGCTTCCACAGGGCCCAACACCGCTCAGCCTCACTGTTCCTTTATCTGTCCTTCATTCACTCTCTCTATATTTGTTGGCCTTTTTTAAGCATCTCTCACTCAATTGTCAGTCTATGTTCATCTACCCCATGTCTCTGTTTTCTCTCTGTCTCTTGTTCTCTCTTTGTTCTTTCTTTCATCTCATCCATTGCTTTTCTATTTGTATTTGCCTTGCTATGCCTTGTTTTTCAGTCTCTCTCACTGCCTGCCTCCCTCCCTCCATCCCTCCCCCAGCTGGTGCAGAACTATCAGTGGAGTTGATCAGATATTCCGGGCACATATGGACAGCACTGACGGGCATAAATCATGAGTATTTTGAAGTGCCCATGCAGGGTTTTTCAGACTGCTTGTATAGTGAACAGGAAAAGCTCTGTGGAACCAGTGCTCTAAATGAGGAGCGGGGTGTGGATGAATCAATTCTAAAAAGGTGCAGACCTCTCCAGTCGCTTCTCCGTCAGCTACGCAAAATGTATAAAACGTGGCCACCTCATTATAAGTCGCTATTCAGGATTAGGAAATCAACTCACCAGTCTTCTGCTGACTCTGCTGGCCTGGCTGGTCAAAGTGTTCAAATGTAAGCATCAGAGTAAACACAGAGGAAAAGTTGAAGATGACTATCAGCTATGACCTATGGCTACAACCCTGACTACGAGGACAAGCAAGAGCATCTCTGCCCTACAAAGCAAAAAGGCAGTAACTACGCAGAGTGCAGAACTGAGAAAAATGACTTTAAAGTTATCCTGTCATCCAGCTAAGTAGTTGTAGGTAGATTATTGGACATGTGGCTGTTTTTGTTACTTTATATTAGCTTATTCTTTGTACATATCAATCCTCATATTTAATTTGATATTTTACCCCTATTTTGCAGTTACTGTATTCTTGCTTTGTATTACTTACCAAAAACGTGGCACCATACCAAGGAAAAAGGCAGTAACTACAGATTCTTCAAAAACTATTTTGCCACAACTTGGGCTCTGGGTGTGTTAGATACACTGTATTTGAAATAATTGGAACCATTTGTTTTCCTGAACATGGATATACCAAAACCAATACTAATTTGACCATTTTAGGTCAATATTTTCCACCCGGAAGCTGTTCTGGTGCTGAAACGGCTGCTTAAAGTCTCACATTGCTAAACTGTTATCAAGTTATCCTGTCATCCAGCTATGTAGTTGTAGTTAGATTATTGGACATGTGGCTGTTTTTGTTACTTTATATTAGCTTATTCTTTGTACATATCAATCCTCATATTTAATTTGATATTTTACCCCTATTTTGCAGTTACTGTATTCTTGCTTTGTTTCACTAGGGCTTTTTGCAGTTACTGTACAAACGACTACCATTTTTCTCCAAAACGACACACATTTGAGATAAGATGTTTTGTCACATAACAAAGGATGCCTTGAATGTCATGAAAATGATAATAACTCATTTTTGACCAAAAATGCAGTTACTGCCTTTTTGTTTTGTAGGGCAGATCTCTGCATCAGAGGAGGCACTGAGACAAGCTTGGTGTGCAGGCTTCAGATGGGTGGCCTCCATCGGTTTCCAGCCGGAGCGGGAGCTGTGGTGTCCTTTCGCCAAGACTTGGCTGGATCCTTGAGTGCCATTCAACCGATCTGACGGCCACATTCTGCTATATGATGAATCATGCACAAGTTGAAGGAGCTAATGGGATAACATTTCACTGGTATTGTACCTAGTACGATTTCATGTAAGGAATAAAATTGATAGATTGAGTAAATCCTCCTCTCCTACCTCCGGTTTCATGCCAAAAGCTTCCCCCCCTCCCCCTAAAGTTGTGAGCACTTCTGTGGTCTAATCCTCGTTGTTTTTTTTACATTATAATGGCTAGCTTGTCGGCATGACAACAATATGTCTCTATGGCAACAGAATAGCCAGCAGCTGGATTACTGGATGTTTGGACATGTAGTATTGCCTCAAGGTTTCCGCAGGTCCCTTGGTGGCAGGACAGCAATGACAATATTTAATCTTGAGTCAGAAAAAACCCTGTTAAAACCTGCTTCTCCTCCTCTTGTAGACACAATCCAACATCAGCACCAGTACCAGATACAGGCATTATATAGGCCTTGAGTTACTTGGCATATAATATCACATTGAATAATGTTTCAAAAACAAAATAAGAAATAAAAGAAGATTTAAGATTTATAAGAAATAAAGCTTCCCAATAACCTTTCATTCCAATTCCAATCAGCCGTGAGTATCATCATAAACTAAGATGACTTCAGACTAATGTACAGCTAGTCAATACTGTACAGAAATGAAAATCATTACAAAATCCATTGACATGCTCCATAATCACAGAGGAGATTCCTGGAGCTTCCCATAAGCATTTGTCTCCCTGTGTGTGGCCACAAACCGACAGGCAGCCCAAATAAATCTCCACGCTCTTCTCTGTCCTTGCGCTCTCTCTCTCCCTCTCACCAGATGACTTGTCCTCCGTCTCCCTCTCTTACTCCAAGTTCCTGGATATTGAACGGGACCTTACTGGAGGGAGCGGGAATAAGATAAATAAGGAGTCAGCGGCCCTGAATAGTTCTCTCACTCACCCTAACATGACAGGAAGGATAATCATCTGCCAGTCCTGAGAAAATGGTCATGTATTTCTCAGGCCACGTCCATGCAAATGACCTCACCAATTACCTAAACCATAAGGATCCCCAGTTTATCAACATGCCTCCAAACATACTAGTTTCAGTGACATTTTGATGATTTTAGATGAAGAGTGTTTTGGCAGTATACAGTAGAACTTGTCATCCTCGTCATATTTTCATCAAATGGCTTATAGTTCCTAAATGAAACCAGCTGTAAAACATCTCATCAAAAATGTAATAAATCGAGTCCGGTCTTGGACTCAAGACGGTTTTTCTATGGACTTGGACTTGTCTCAGTCTCTGCCACTGGTCTTGCCAAATATGGCTTTTGGTCTCGACCGAGTCCAGGTGTCTTTATTATGTTTTTAATAATATTGGAGGGAAAGTGAAAAACATCTTGAACGAGGATGTTGTTCGGCTTTTCACAAGTTTAGACAGCTAGCTAACGCTATGCCGACGTTTGCTAACGTTAGCGCAACAGTGTTAGCCTAGCCTGCTAGGTAAATATTACGACTGCCTTTGGAGTTTCCTATATCTGCGTCCACATTGTCAACGTCAGACCTGTGGCGTTAGTGCTCCTTTTGTACCATAATTCTATTGAATGAAATATTAAGCTTCGCTCCTACGAGATGGGTGGGTTTTTGTTACGTTACACACAAAGCTAACTGGCTATAGTTAGCCTTTATGTATGCTAGCAGACATTAGCTAACGTTGCCGAGCCAGCCAGCAACTTCGGCAGTAGAGTTTCGGCGAGCTAACCATGACAGTATAGAGGGTTTTCACGACGCGTCATCAGACGCGTCATCAGACCCGAAGTCGCCATGTTGGAGTTACTCCGCATCACAACAAAGCACAGGCACTGAAGTAGATCCCGAACGGCGTCAAGGAAAATGGTTAATTAATTAAGTTTTAGGTTGTACCAATAGGTCAGACCGAGAAAAACATTTGGAATATTATCGACTTCCAAAAGTTATTAAAAACCAGGGAGCTGAATGCCAGAAGTTATCAGAGGAAAGGAGGCGCTTGTGGTTGGCAAAGCTTAACCAGGATCTACGAGGGAAAACTCTGTCTTGTTCGGTCTTTGAAATGAAAAAAAAAAAACTATTGAGAGTCACTTGGCTACACCTTGAGTATCGCAATGATATCATACAGTTAAGGTTAGGTAGATTAAAGACGTTATTGCATTACTTACTTTGGCTTCGCAACACATTGGTCGTTAATGACTTGGTACTGCGTCTCCCTCACCCATCCACACACCATCTGGTTATAAGCCTCCAAACTTTTGTAGAATTTAAGGTCTTCCACTGTGTATGGGCTCGGCGAAAAAAACAGGTAGTTCACTATATCGGGATATGCAACTGAAGGAAGAATCACCGGGTCGCCATGGATCCAAGAAGAGGGAGCCAACTTGTAGGGATCTGCACCGCCAGTAAACTTTTTTGTGGTCCAAATCCTTCCATGCCTTTGCATCTTGGATGCGTTTTGATGAGCTTTTCTGTTGTTTAGATATAAAGTATTAAAGCATCCAAAGTGCACAATACTCCATTGCTCCATTCAGTAGTTTACACCGAGTGCCTCCAACATGGCCGCGCATCCAGGTTACCGCCCAGAACGTGACTTCGGTGAAAACCCTCTATTGTCGCCCACAATCAACCTCTGCTGCTAAAAGCAGTCAACCTGCAGTGATGTTTGAAATGGAGACACACATATCGTGCCTTTTCCCGGAGATCCTGGCCATTATTTTTTTCTGTCCTGGACTCGGTCTTGTCTCGGACTTGAACCTTTTTGGACTCTGTCTTGTCTTGGACTCGAACCTCTTTGGACTCGGTCTTGACTTGGTCTCGACTAGTCCTGGTCTTGGACTCGACAAAGGTGGTCTTGACTACAGCCCTGAAATGAGGTACAGCTGCAAACATTACAGGTACTTAACTGAAGCCTGGTGCATGCCTCCCTGACTGTGCAGCGGGAAACAGCGTAATTTAAGCAGGTGCCTGCCTGTTTTCACTCTGCTCAGGGTAATTATCTAAGTAATGCACAAGGCATCATGTTCTCCCACACGGACCATAACACACCATATCACACTACACCTCCATCAATCAAGCCTGATTTCACTGGAATGCAATAAGGAACGAAACTGATTGATTGTCACACACCACTATGTGCAGCAAATCGCTGCTATCTGCACACAAATACACAGCACACAGGCATGCGTAAAGCCATCTGTAAACACGAGCACACGTGGGGTAAATAACTGCTGGTATCTCTTGCAGCGTCGGGAGCAGTGGCGCGAGGCTTCCCCTCAGATTTTGAAAACCCTATCTGTATCAGGAACAGCAAACCGAAAAAAGCAATTTGCTTTGTCACACAGAGACATGCTTGGCTTCACTGAATAATTGCACTGCAGCTCTGGAAAGAGCTGTTTTACTTTTATCTAATGAAGGCCTTCAGGGGAGGGAGCACGGGTGTGTGTTTTGTATCTGCATGTGTGTTTGTTTTGTGTGTGTGTGTGCTGTGGAATATACATGTCTCAGTACTTCTGTATATACATGTATATGTCAACATATCTAAATGTGCAACTGAAAGATAAGCGGTTGAAGCATAAAGAAATCTTTCATTGCTCTGTCTCTATCTGATCCAATCCTGCCAGTTTCCCTCTGCTACTCGCCTTCCTTCCACACCGTTTCCACTGCAATTTATTGATGCATCAAATCTGCATGTTGCCTCTTTGCTGTGTCCAGTTTCAGGTTTGAGGCAGTCCCCTGATTCAATAATGTAGAAGCAGGGTGGAGAATAAAAGCCCCTGTGCCTGCCCTCAGATACTAACTCCTGAGAAGTGCTGAGTCCACACTCTGCTGCCTGCCGGCGGCCTGCCTCTGTGGAGCTTGGCAGAGGAGTGTGGAAGCTGGAGGGACAACTTCAGCTTTCTAACCACTACATAACAGTACAGTACTAAAATTGTAATTTTACCATTATGTCACTTCACCATTGTGTTGTGACCTTATCTTTATATAATTTTATAAATTTTACAACCTGTTTAAATGATTTTTTCTTTTTACTTCTCATTACGCAATTTTCTTTTTTTACATATTTAATGAGCATTGCTGGAGCATGAGATCCAAGATTTCCATTGCTTCTCTGTAATTGTTGTTAGAACTTGAGTACAGAGGACCAGAAGAGGCCCTAGTTAGGATTTGTATAGTTAGGTTAAAGACAAGCCCTTCTTTATGTATAATTGGTCATAGTATCCAGAGGCAAATGAGAAAGGCGTGTTTGATCGTCGGGCTAAGGAGAAGGCCATGGAGATGGGAAAAATGGCAATGCAGACAAAGAGAAAGCAAACATGAGGGAAGACAGAAAGCACCTTCTTTGATGACTGTTTGTATGTTCAGGAAAAAGTTTGTGAATTGCCATAATGACTCTAAAGCATTTATTCCACTGTGGAACTGTAATTAAGCCATCAGCCACAGAGTCTTTAACTTCATAATGAGGCTGAATGTGCGCAGTTCGTGCTCTGTGGATAAGCTGCTGTAATCACTTCTATCTGCTTAATTATGTAAAACCATTCTTTTATCCTAGTGGTGTCTCGCTCTTTATCTCTTCCTCTCACCCTCTTGGTCTCTGTCATGGTCTCTTCTTTTGAATATAACTGGTACCATAAAAGCCCGGGGACGCGGAAGCAATGAGCACACATGCTGGGAGATATCAATCTGAATCAGCTATGCTGGCATTTGTCCGTCCAAATGGCTGCTTGGAGATATCACCCTGAGACAGCTATGCCGGGAATTGTCAAATGGCTGCTGGGAGATAAAGTACAGCGAGAACTGAGTGTTAACAAAGGGCACTATATGAGGGAAAAGGTGAGTTAGCTGTAGCTACTTTAAGAATAAACACAAAGCTCTCACCATTCTGTAGAGCATTTTATTACCTTTCGCCATGTCCCCCTTACTATTGGTCAGAGAGACATTACAGCTCAGATGGAGGTATTGTATAGGCATTTTGCTTTCTTCTCTCTCTCTCTCTTTCAAGCTCACAACTTCACTTGCACATGTTTCCTGAATTCCAATATGAATTTTATTATCATTAGTGGTCCTGCTTTATTGAAACGGAAGTGAAGATGCATGTTGCAGGTTATTTGCAATGGAAATAAACACCTTATATCACCATGTCCCTAATGGAGACCACCTACTTGTTCTCTTTTCCAATAGACCCACATCAAAGCTCTCCTTCTACTTCAGAGACCACTACACCACTACATGATGCACACACACACACACAAACACATGTACTCACTCACACATACACTCACTCTTGTGGCAGTGGAGAGTGGAATCTTGTGATGCTCTGTAACTTTGCATCACAGACAGGCTGCAATGGGGGAAATAAAAGCCCTAAGTGCATGAACAAACATGAAGCTGCTGTGTTTCAATAGAGCATAAAAAACAGTAGAGAAAAATGTCAACAACAAATAGCTGCTGGTTTCTATTGCCGCAGGCGACATGGACTTTGGTTTCCTCATGTTTCTTTCCTCCCGCATTATGCATCATCTTTTCATCCAATTAAACACAAACACAGGCAACAGAGTACAACTCAGGGAGCATGTAGGACTGCTCGTTCAGCGGTAAACAGACAGAGGAGGGATACAGAGGGAGACGTGTGAGGGGAAGAAGGGGAGAAAGGGATGGTTTGAGATAAAGCGATGGGCAGGTGGGATTGTGTGTGTATGTATGGGACAGCTTAGCTTACTTAAAAGATGGAAAATAGTCTGCACACTATGTAATTATACTAAGTGACGTTTCGAGCATCAAGCTCTTCTTCAGATGCTCAAAGCGTCACTTGGTAGTAAATAAATATATGTTCATGGGATAATTATCTACTATTTTTACCGTCTTTTACATGTTCTTCTGTCCAGCACCTAGTATTTAACATCTGGAAATGTGTGCTTTTTACTTAAAAGATGGACCTCTTGGCAGACCATCTGTCTACCAGTCTCCCCTAATGTGTTGATTCTGTAAGTCTGTGGAGGGCAACGCGTCACTTATTTTTGATACAGAGACATGAGCACACTGCCGTGCAGTTCATCTAGATGATGATTGACGATGTTTGCTGAAGTATGGCAAGGCACAGTCAAGAAGCATGGCAGGGCCTCCTTGGCCTGGTTGCCTTGGTTACCTGCAGGTAGTAAAGTGACACAGCCCAAAGAGAGGGTGTGAAAAGCTTTGTCCATCTTCAGGCAGCCCTTGAGGATTTCACACCTTTCCCTCTGGGGCACTCGGGCGAGCATTGCTATGGCAACTGAGCACTCTTAACCTTCTGACCCAACCTTCACACCATCACTAACTTATTATGTATTATTCCAGATGAAAATACATGAGGCTCCTCATTGGTACAAAAGGAGAGAGAAGATTTAGTGAGCTGTCTTTGTCTTAACACTGATCTGACAATCAAGCCTTTCAGAATGGACATTTTAATTGTAAGAATAACAGCTTTTGATGAATTTGGTTAGAAACAGAGGTCCACATTGACCATGTTCAGCAAGCTTTTGCCTGGAATCCTGTATTTTTAAACTTAAATGGTAATTTTGTTTTTTTCAACCTGTTCAACCATTGTCTTCAGACAAGAAGTCATCTTCTGAGATTGATAATGTTGTCAGACACTTTTAATAACAATCTGAGCCTATCAGTGCCAAAACAATCACTTTTAGTGGGCAAAAATCTTACATTGGAGCTCGGTTCGCGCCGGCCCTTCACTGCGTTCTTGCTCAATAGGCTTACTGGACCAATTTCAAAGATTTTTGGTCACATCAGTCTGTTAGACACAAATGCATGGGGAAATGGGGTCCAGGTTGAAAAAAAGCAGGTGGATGAGTGTGAGCTGTGGGAGTCCATTTGGCCATACAAAGACATTGCACTTTTGGGAGTGCTGAATGACGTGTTTCATGCCGTTCACATAGGCGAGAGTTGATTAGACATTCATTAGGAAGCATGGTGTCAACTATGAGATGCATGCATGAGAATGTGTTGTAATGTTTGCACAAGGCTTTTGTGGTGGTTTAGATATCTGTGTTATGTTTGCAGGGGTGCCAGGGTTAACACTTCTTAACATCTGTGTTTTTATTGACATGTTGATGTTGTAGTGTGTTTGTGTGTGACAGATTGCCTGCATGTGTATTAATCACAGAGTATTAAATTTAAGCCAAAGGCAGATAGCTACATCAGCTTAACATTATCCTGTGTGCCCAATGGACTCCCTAATGTAGATGCAACATACTGGATACTTTCAGGAAGCATATGGTCTTTCAGTCCAATTGCATAATAACTCTGCAGTGCCTGCAGTCGCAGTAACATTACGAAGATCAATAACAACCACAATGCTCTGTTATAGGACAGACTCCAATGTTTGCAAAATGGATAGAGCAACTCATGTGTTCCAACTTCACAAAATCCAATTAGACTGTCTATGTATGTTTGTGTGATGATCTACAATATAGTCACTCGATGGGCCTATCCACCTGTCTAACATTCACTATAACCACGAACAAAACATTAAGCTCCTCTTTTTTTGCCTCTGCTCCAGCGCAGTTAATTCTAAGTGTGTTCTTGCTTTCCAATTATTTGTAAGAGAATCAACTCCTGGAAATTGAAAATCTAAATAATGATAGGCTTGGCAATGGTGGCTCAATGCAAATAGTCCTATTTAAACAGCTGTTTCTAATGATGAAGAACTGTACTTCTTGTCAAGCAGATTGCCTGTAGGTAGATCCAAACACGCACGCACGCACACACGCACACACGCACACACGCACACACACACACACACACACACACACACACACACACACACACACACACACACACACACACAAAGCACAGAGATGCTGGTGGTTGTTAAATTTAGACCTAAGGCCACTTCAGTAGATATGTTGCATTGCTTCAAATATTTTAGCAACAAACTCACAAAGAGAAGCACAGAGACAAATCTCAGATTAAGCCACAAATCATGACATACAATCAAACAACCATAAGTCAATAACTAACATAAGTGCCACAGTTGACCACAGTGCCACATTCGCCGAACACAGTGCAGTCTTGTGTGATGTAACAGGAAGAGAGAGATAATGCCTGCCTGAGAGGACACGCTGTAGCCCTAAAGCTCTATTTTTTCCCTTCTCTTGGCCTTCTTGGACTGATCGGGGATAAAAAAGGAGAAAAATGCTGCATCTTTGACAAATGGGTTATGCTTTGTTTGCATTTACCTCAAAAACATTACCCCAGCTCCCTCAACGCCCCAGGTCTCTAAACTGTAACTGTACAGGATGGAGAGTGAGATGGAGGAGAGCAACCAAGACAAGGGAGGAGTCTGTTAGTACAGTGTATCTTGTCAGCATGACCATTAAACACACTGGCACTCTGACCCCATGCAATGACTCAACATCACTTTTACTCACCTTGGCAGCCTTGGGCATCTCTATTAATCTCAGCCTCATGCTCTACTGTATGTACTGTATCTGAGCTGAGGCACTATCCAGGATGGTTTACCATCTGTACATAGTAAAATACAATAACTGCTGAAAACAGCAGCACAGGAAGGCAGGAGTAATTCCTCTACATTTCTTATACACCACTCTTCCCTTGCTCCCCCTCCGCTTCTCATTTCACTTTCCTTGTGGTTTTTTCCTGCTGGTAAAAGAGGTGTGCACCATGCCACTGAGAGCAGCAGGGGTGGAGAAAGTCAACCCTCTGCTGAACCATACAGGGGCTGGAAGGCACAAGCCATCACACTGCCTGATCTAAAATCTTCTCTGAATGTGTTATGAACTAATACCACTGTGTGTTCTAAGGGCGCTTTTCACACTCGATTGCGATGCGGGTAAAGTTGCAACTTTGTTAGATTTTTTTCATTTGGTTCAGTTTGCGTTCAGTCTCTTTTGGTTTTAGCACAAAGAGACTCCGGATAACATTTCAGCTCAGTTTTATAGGGTCCAACAAACATCTTTAAAAAATAAGCATTTACGTCACATGGTTTTGACAGTCCTGCAAACACCCTTGCACACTAAGATTATCTTTAACTTTATCTAACGGTCAGCTTGACCTGCTGTGCATGATGTGACAAATTATCCCCCTCCAAAATTTCAGACCCTTCGGCTTGGCATTTCCCTAATTTTACGTACTTGCTTATGTTCAATGTTCCCCTAGAGAGGGCTGTTATTTGGCTAGATGCTGTTTCCAAATTCTTGGCTTGGTGTTCTCATTACTTTTCAGTAAGGTGTTGATGTTCACTGTTCCCTGGAATGGCTGTTGCTTAGCTGAGATCAGTGGAGGACATCTGAGACCAATTTGACCACCATATATTGTAAACAAATGCCATACGGTCGAAACGGTTCCTTGTTTATTGGACAGAATATCCGAGTGAAACTTGCCGACACTTCCTGGTCTTAGAAATAATTTAATTACTTTAAAGGAAAATGGAGTGGGAGAGCTGAACACCCTCTTTCCAGCAACAGTGTTTTTCATGTTTTGTGGTTTCAGCTTTCTTGACGCTGGTCAGTCATTATAGGGGATTCACCACAGGTGACATGTTGTGCATTTACATCTTTTTCATTCCCAATTCAGGATCCCCAGAAGCTACAAACACAGCCTGCCAAAAAAGCAGGGGAATCACAGGCACACACTGAAACAAACATACAGAGGTTTTGTGCACACCCAATTCCAATCTCACCTGTCCTGGAAAATACTTATTAGAATGCCTAAGCATCATTTAATTATCCGTGTTTGCTAAAGACATTCATTATCTCTATTGTAACTGGGCTTAGAATAATCTTTATCATTTCCCTAAACCCCAGAGAATCCCTCTATTTTGGCATCTTCTAATTTGATATGTGTCCGCGCTAAATTAATGGCATTAATGTGGATTTGACATTCACTGTCTCGATCTTTTACAATGCACTATCACTCCCCATCGGGCTTATAAGCAGGAAGACATTATCAATGCTAAATGTCAGCTCTTTCTTGAGGTATCTGTCACTGTAGTGGAAACATTTTGTGCAGCAAAAAGCTTTATCACTGGAAGCTATCTATCTATCTCTATATTCTCTCTCTCTCTCTCTCTCTCTCTCTCTCTCTCTCTCTCTCTCTCTCTCTCTCTCTCTCTCTCTCTCTCTCTCTCCCCACACGCACGCACGCACGGCCAAGCTTGGCTGCGTCAAAGAGTGGTACTTCTTTGACTGAGCTTCTGGCACATAGCCGTGCTGCTCCTAGCGTCCGCACCTTGCAAGCACAGCAGTCACCTTCCAACCTCTGCGATTCTCCTCCGCTCTTTCTCGCTCAGTTGCAGTTATTCTGCAGGAAGGAGGGGACCGCCGACTGTCCGCTTCGCCAAAATACATTATCGGAGGAGTTTTCCACGCTGGGAAATTTGGAGGTTTTGCTTTCGCTACCCGCAAAAGAGTCTATGCTCCACGGAAGACACGCGGCTGGTCGCTACCGAGCCAGAGAGGGCTGCCGTGCGTCTTGGTGATGAGGTTGGGGGCGCACAGCATTAAAGGAATCCCTCTGTATCTGAAGAAACCGCCCCAGTAAGGGACAATAACGGGGGGGAGAACTGCGGGAACTGGTGTCGGCTGGGACGCTATCATTTCGACTAGGATGCATCTCTTCAGTGCCATGTTCCTGCTTGTGATGTTAGCTGTCATGCACTGTGAGGTGAGGACTCCGGCACAAACGCTTGCACGCTATGAATAAGCATTATTTAAAAGTTCCCAAAGCAGTGCTGAGCGCCTGTAAATGAATTCTGAAATATAGATAATTTAAGTAAGAACCAATGGCTTAAGAAGAGCTGTATCACAGTTAAAAAAAAAAAAAGGGGGGGATATGATGTTAAGTCAGTGCAAAGACTGCATGTTGCAGCATTAAATAGGAAAACTGATATTGTTCTTCTGAATGTATTAGTTTGAAACCTAGCGTGCTAACGAGAAGCAAGGAAAACGTAGCCGAGGTAAACTTCAGGGAAGCTATGACACTAAGCAGAGCTGCAGTTGACGGTAAATCCACCTGAACTTGACTTAACTCACTTGCCGTTTCTTTTCCTGGAATTGATGCCTTGCACATTTTTAGACTGACATAAATCGTGATGCAGTTTATAGTACGAATTACAATGAGTGGAATACATGATGGTTACATGGTGACGACAAAAGGGAAAAGTAAGAATATAAAGTAGCGTGTCCCCTTGACAGTAGGCTATAATTGATTTCTGATACCTTTGATGCCCGGCCCGGAGGTCGTTTTTTTTTACCGACCTTACCTCTCCATCACTGACAGAGGTCCAGGGGCTCCGCGAGATACACTGTGACCGATCGCGCTGATTACGCTGAAAGAACGGCAACACTGACACTTTGTCTACAGTATCTATGTGTGATTTGTGGCTGTGAATACGAGCCATGCGTAATTAGGATCGCCTCAGAGCAGCTCCAACAAATGGTTGTAGATCCTGCAGATGTTTGGCGTGCTGTAGTGCATGACACTCGAGTAAAGCCGCGTCCCTTTGGTGAAAATGACGAGCTTTGATGTGACAGTTGTAAATTGAAGTGAAGGACGGCAAATCATTTGACCCAGAAAAGCTTTCAGTTAAGGCACGAACATTTGAACTTGCAGGGGTTCAGCTGGTCAGCATACATGTAGTGTTGAGCATAAGCCATGACAGCTTAGAAAGTATAAGGTCTGCTTATAAAGTAGCTGCTATGTGGCTGTTATTAGGAGTGCATGAAATCCGATCATTTGTTGGACGGCGCCGGTTCGCACCTTTAGCTCCATGCAGCAATATATTCAGGACCACGCACAGCGCCGTGTCGCGCCTTCGGTTAGTCAGTCTGAGTCAATGTAGCACCACAGACAGCGCCTCCTCGTTGGCGGGGAGTGTTACCATTTGGCCAAGGCCACCAGACAGATCGCGGGGCCTTATACAAAACAACACAAACAATATAAATTTAAAAGGATGCTAAACAAATGAAACAGCAATGTATGCTATTTATGAACAATAAGTGATATAAGAGATGAAAGTAACAGTTAGTGGGATACAGTGTGGTCACTCACCAGGTGTTTCATCTCTAAGGCCCCTAAACAATACAGCTAATAGGCCTATGTGTTTTGGGTTTGGTAGACTTTTCACACAAACTGTCTATGGTTACATCTGTCTATCCTTTGATATATTCAAATAAGATGTGGTCCATTGTTGCAGATGTATCTAACTGAGGAATATGCTGTAACATGTAAAGGCCATATGTTGCAGCATACATTAGTGTTTTATAAACCATGTCTACAGGGCAGGTGGACACTACAGTTGACTTTTAACAGAAGCTATATGCTTTCCGCCTACAGGATGTACGCTGATGAACAGGCTGTACTGTACACCTGTGTGTCAGGTTCAAAGTATAACTTGTGCAGCACAGATGGTATTAGATTAAAAAAACAATTGATTTCATTCTGAAACAAGGTGCAGGAGTTCCCTGGGCTCTTATTGATGTAACAATCACACTGAACACATCCCTAGCTGCACGACAAAATGAACCATGAAGACGTGTTGATGTGCCTCTTAAACCTCCTTTACATTAAATAAGTTATTAAGTTCCCTGATGCATAATAACTAATTTAACCTCAACTGAAAAATAGTCTAAAATCGAATCTTATAACTAATTCTAACACTTCAAGTGAAAAACTGCAAATCCTACAACGTGTCTATGCTAAACACATCCACAGTGCACTATGGATGTTCTTTAATAAATGAAGAGGAATAAATGTCACTGTAAAACACTTGTGAATGTGACATGGAAAATGTAGCTGATGACTTACTATGCTATCTCAACCCCTTCTTCAGTGGGTTCATACTGTAATTGGCCTTAGGGAGCAATTTGTTGTAAGTGTTTACATTAAATATTTAAAGGTCTGAAAGAAAATATAATGCTACCAGTCTCTCTAAGATTGCACGGCAAACATAAAGAATTGATGACTTCTTGCGGATCTACTACAATGAGGGTAACACTCCTAACCAGTGGAGTTGAGATATTCACATATTTTCCGTCACAGTCTCAGTACAGGCCTGTATGAAATATTTACAGGGCTTTAATGAGACAGACGCACTTGTTCGTTCACTGCATGGGTTTGTTAAGTACCCATAAAGCCCAGGGGTCCTTATACAGATGGGCACCTGCTTGACCTTGGCACAGATGTCTTGCTGTGGTGTACACATCAAGCCATGCATGACAGGACACACTGATATGTATGTGTGTGTGTGTGTGTGTGTGTGTGTGTGTGTGTGTGTGTGTGTGTGTGTGTGTGTATTTAGAAGTAATGCATTTACTATACACCCATACATACACTGTACTGCACCATGTACAAACTGTAAAAAGATATAGATAGAGGATATATAATATAATATATAAAATAAAGTATAATTTCAAATGAACCCAAGGCAACTCATCTCCTCTAAAAGTACCAGACATTCAGAGAAATGTGCGCTAACAATCATTCTGCAAGATGCAAACCTTGTTAAATGTATATCATTTTGAAAATTATTTTCAAAATATAAAAAAATATTGCATGAAAAAGCGGCATGTAATGACTCTCATCAGTCAGGAGTTAGACATGATAGTATGTTGGCATCATTTTCTGTGAAACTCAGCATCTTTTCATTTGTCTGGGAAATATTAATGGCTTAGTATTGATTGTTCAGAATGTAAATTTAGTGCAACAGCAGAAATTCTAATGCACAGCCTAATTCATCTTGGAAGTAGAAGATGCTCCATTTAGTGTATGTAGACTTGGATTTCGTGGTGAATTAAAATCATGTGAACAATGAGATTATCAGACATTGTGTTTATGTGTTAAACACAAACAAATAAAGACCACAAGAAAAATCAGTGTTTGTGAAATATCCCCTTTTATCAGTAAATAAATATTAACTTATTTGTTCAAAACAAAGACTTTTATTTAAATCAGCCAAATTCTCAAATGCAAGAAGAATGTTTGTAAATCACAAAGATGTGTGTTTCACTAATATTCCTGTCCAACCATCAAACCAATTTAAAAAGCTTGCTGGAGCCTAACTGAAAGGTGAGGTAATATTGGTTAAGGGGACAACATATTTCTTTGTATCGTTTTCTGTAGTTACTCGATTTCTGCTTAAGTTGTCAAGTATAAAGATTGTTTTGTGTACGTGAAAGATTTACATTCAGGTTTGGAGGCAAAAACTGTTGTGTTGTCCCACTGGAGCAGTGAGCAGCGAGTTATTGGTTTAAGATGTCTGGCCTCGAAGATTCCCAACACTAGCATGGTTGAGAGTGATGGAAATGAACACCTGCTTTGGTGTTTTTCTGTGTGTAGGGGAGAAAACATAATTGCTTGTCATTCTCAGAGGGACTCAGAAACGATCAGTAAGAACAGACCATTTAGGACCTCGTTAAGTTGTTTCCTCATTCTAGATTGGTGTGATGTTTGCACCAGAAACTCACCCAGCCAGGGTCGATTTATACTGTAACTAAAAGTAGTGTAAAGGAGCGAGCACTTGTAAATCACACTGCTGTTTAAAACATCATTTGGCACGGACGTTTAGTTTATTTACACTGAGCGAATTACTGTATACAGTGCTGTACTTTAGTGCTGCAATCAGAAGTGTCACTGAATTGAGATGGTTTTATTGACACAACTGAAACAGTAGCTATGATAAGAAGACTTTCTTAGCTATAAATACTGTAATAATAACTTTTATTTATATAGCGCCTTTCATGAAACCCAAGGACACTTTACAGAATTACAGTGGCTAAGCTAAGGGAGGTTGTAGGCTGTGGTGAACAGGTGGTGTTTCAGGAGTTTTTTTTAAATGTCCAGGGATGTAGCATTTTGGATATCTGCAGGGAGGGTGTCCCAGAGGGACGGGGCTGCAACACTAAAGGCTCTGTGTGCTCTGTGACACTGCTATGTCAGTATTATGAACAAACCTGGCATATATTAGGTCTGATTCCACATACAAACAGGCAAAGTGACGTGAAGCAGTTAGCTGATCTACAGTACAGTGTCTCTGCTTGTGAGGACAACAGTGACAGATCTCAGCTCAATCAGTCAGGCAGGACAAGCAGCTGGATTGGATAATGTCCAATTGAAACAGCTTTAAACAGTCCACCAACCTGGCAGTGACCCTTTGGCCAAAAATCTCTTTTCCTGGTGCCAGTCCAATGAGAGCAAAGCAGCATGATAGCAATAAAAGCCCTCCCCCAGACATGACTATAATCGAGCCACTTGTGGTAAATTTCTGTCCTTGTGTCCATGCCAAAAGCCTATTACACAGCAGTTCTACCAAAACATTAGAGCTTGTCAAACCCTGTAAAAAAAAAATACTAAAATGTTCCCTCTGCTATTATTATCAGTGAGCCTACCTGTTAAAAGCTTTTATAAATATGGAGGAATGCGGCTGGATGTACAGGCAAGAAGGGACAGAGATGTTTCCCAGGAGGAAGGACACTAGGTAGCAGGCTGGACAGAGTGTGCTCTGCCAAGCGGCAGCCTAACCTCCACCGAGAGAATTAAACAAATGAAAAGCTGCGAGAACAGGGTTGTAAATCTGCCAGTGTGAGGCAAAGACACACACTCAACTGTTAAAATCACCTTGCTATGCTACGACAGGTCCGGCTCTTGTCTGAATTACTAACATTGCATGACCACACAAGCCCATTGAAAGGTCAAGCTGAAACACACAGATACAACTTTAAATCTAATAGGAGGACATTACATATTCTGCATGCAGTTCACGCAACATTCATTTTAATAATGTTAACATTTGAAGTACACTAGTATAGCTATAATATGAGCTATATTTTTCTAATACATGTCAATAATATGGAAGCTTGTGTTTCTTGCTCTGTTAAATAAGATAAGCATAACCTAATTTCTGTGTTGCCTGTCAGTCACTAACAATCATCTCAAGCACTATGTGGGTGAGTAAGTGAGCAGGCTGTGTTAGATTAGCCACTATGCCTGCATCCACCTTCATGCACTCCCCATTAATATACAAAGGTGCCGCTTCACAATCATCCACAGATAATGAGGTTGCATTATGCTTGAGTCAGTGCTGCTTGAAGAGATTGAATAGTATGTGCTTGTGTCATGACTGATTAGGGTAGAGCTTGAATCAGTGCACAACAATAATCCCACATTGTGTGAGTCAGAATCTTACCACTGTAAAAGAGATCTGTAAAAGCGATGCTGCTTAAGGAAGGGGACCGGAGCACAGAGAGCTATTGATCCTTTGTGCTGTCTGCTGTTCACTCCCTCATCTTAATGTTTGATGAGCTTTCATGTTGCCTGCTGCTTCATCATCAGAGGCGTGTTAGTAGGAACAAATAATCAGAAGGGACATTGTGGGGACTCACCTGCCATTTGAGAACATAAATTTGGTCCTCAAAGGGTTAAACATTTTTTTTTGAGGTAAGACCTTGTTTTGAGGTTGACTAGTTCAAAGTGTGAAACATGGGGTGTTTGTGGTTCGGAGTTAAAGCAAATCGATGCTGTACAATTTCCTCAAAAATACAGTGTGTGTCTGTGTGGTAGATAAAAGAAGTGGTGGTTAGCATGTGTGCTTTTTAATGAACAGGGAGGTTTGTGTGCCTGTATGAGTGTTTTGCTTTTTGATGATGCTTTACCTGTTTCTGGGTCAATTTTCTAAATGTGGTCTGTTCATGACTCACACAGGGGTGATATTAGCGTATGATGATGGTGGCAGTGAGTTTTTTTGCGGTGCAGCCCTGGGTGTAATGGGTGACTGATTTTACTACTGCAGTGCATGGGTTTGGGGCACGAAGGCAGGCAGCGGTCTGCGTAGTAATTGGTTAACACATAGAAGGCCGGGTAGAGAAGCGTGTGAGGTCAGTGGCCCGACTCTCAGACAAACAATGTGTCCCTGCCATAGTTGGGGCCCCTAAGGTATAGAGGGTATGTCAGCATGGCTTTACCTTTCCAGCTGGAATGCCCTTTTCCGTATGGGTACATATGCAAACACACATGTCCTTCCTATTGAAATAAACAAAACTGTGATCTTATCGTCATACAGTATATTAAAAAAACAAGTGCAGGCTATAATATAAAGTCTAAGACACTCCCCACTAATTAAAACTCCTACAGACGAATCCAGATCCCATGCATGATTCTGATTTTTTTAAGCTTTGTTGTTGAAACCCTGCAAATTTGAGTATTTTGCAGATATTGCAGAGGACATGGGACACTCGCTTGTAACTGGGATTGTCAAAGTCAGAGAGGAAAGTCTGGTAACCTTGGTATTTAGTCCATGTTTTAAATGACCACTTACTCATTCAGAGCCACAGACTGACCACTACTTATGCTTCAGGGCTGTGTGGGCTTTAAATGACCTCTGTTGCCGTTTTCTGTTTTGTTGAAAACCCAGCGGCCTGCTGTACTAAAATGAACATTAGCGACCCCATGGACTGAGCTGGCTGACTCTAGGGCAGCTTATAATTGTCATTAGAAAGGTCTTTAAGGTCTTTTGGGACTGAGTACTGAATACAGTTGTTAGAGCTTTCTCATTTATACAGACATGGTTAACCTGGCAGCTAACCAGCAGCCAGCTGCACACTCAGGGACTGATTCTTTTTTTCATATACGCAGGAGGAAAGAAAAGTAGATTTACATGTGTCCTCTGAGCCTGTTGTGTCGCCTTTTGACCCTAATTCTCTCTTCCAGACAATTTCACAATGACTGACTGATGCACAAATATTTTCTTAAACTATTCTGTGTGCTCGTATAATGTAAAGGATGTTACTTGTATGCTTGCTGTCAACAGTGTATGGATGGATCAGCTTGACTGGTGGGATGAATATCATCCCTATATCGCATTCTCTCCCCCACTTTCTCTCTTTCCTTCTGTGTGAGTGTGCTGGAGGGTGCAGGACTCCCAGAGGTTTATGTCTGTGACTCTAAGCAAGAGTGACATTTCTCTGACAACACCCAGAACAGGCACACACATGCACGCGCAAACGCAGTCTCTCTTTCACACGCACACACACATTGTCTTTTTTCTCTCCCCTTTGCTCTTTCCCTCACAAAACATGTGAGCAATGGGATCCACAACAGACAAAGAGCGAAAAACAACGCATTTAATCGATACCAACAAACATGGCTAAGGCTGTTAAGTCTGTCGTAGGTTATAGTACGAGCAACAATTGAATGCCAATTAGAGTGCAGACATGCTTGATCATCTGGTCAATGCTTGACACACTGCCACCACCAGTAATAAGGGCAACACGCGTTACCCTAGTAACTGCCACTGTGGGACTTACCCAATCTTTTTTTTTTTTTTTTTGGTCCATCTGCTCTTTTTTGCATTGCAGTAGGCACCTCCTGACCAGTTTTTGTACGACCTTGCTTTCCCCTGCTCGATGAATCTTTTATGAGCCTGGCATTGTGGGTTTTCTGTGTAGAAGATTGGAATATAAATATGGCTGTTGCGCCTAGAGCTCCTCTTCCTGCTCTGATACAAAAGCTTTCATAAGACAGATTGGGCAAGCTGCTACTTGAGCGGTGCTCTTCACATCTCTTCGCTTTTATCGGAAGACACACATGCCATATCAGAGAGCGTTACGCATTCTCAAACACCAGACGTAGATTCTGCCTCCACATGGCTGGACAACACACCACACTCCCAGGAAATCTTGTTTCCTTTCAAAAAGGGTTTGTCAAATGTTTTAGTCAGCATAGTTTTACCTTCGAAAGCCCTAGTTAATTACAGATTGCTCACATATATGTTATGGAGAGCTGTAGCAGCAATTGACATTGAGCGCTGCAGAGGAGGGTCTGGCGAGTCCACACAGCATTACGGGATGGGAGAAAAACGTGCTCTGGTTTATTGCCATTTCTTTGAACTAATCACAATTGTCTTGGGCTGTGCAAAGCACTGGACGGAGCCATGGTGCCTCTGCAAAATAGCCTCGGGAAGGACATGTGTACGTTCAAAGATTGTTTTAGTCTTGCAACAGCAAACTCAGATTGGACAGATAGCTGTCTGGATTTACCCTGCAGACATCTGAGGAGCAGTTAACCATAGTCCTCATAAATCGACCGGAGTTTAGAACGCTAACACAAAGAAAGAGGAAGGTAATGGACATCCGGCCGAGATGAGTGACATCCGGCGTAATTTCCGGCGGCACCAGAGCAATCCTGGAAGTGGAACGTGATGGATATAGACTTAATGAGAGGTGATACAAAAGTGCGAGAGTAAACTCCTCAGACTGTCGTAATGCTATTTCTTTGTCACTACCTCTCTCCCTCTTGTGTTTTTCTCAACTTTTTCTCCATCTCCTCCTATTTCACATGATCCTTGCTACCTTCATTCCAGAGAATTCTCTTCTCGCCACCATGTGTGAGTGTGACAGTGTTGGCTCCCATGTTGAAAGCTAACTCAATTACAGGGCTTTCATTTTGGGGAATGAAGGATGAGAGCTATGTGCTGCGGCAGAAGCGGGTGGCAAGAGGAACCATTTAATCGATGTGTTTTCCACGTGGCACTGTCACTGCCACTCAGTAGGGCCATTGATAAGGGAGGCTCTCTCTGACTGCGCCAAGGCTTAAAGGCTCCAGTCAGGGAGGCGTAAGAGCCCAGCAGCCACCAGACACTGCTGCATATCAAGCAGGCTGGCAGAGCTGCTCTCTGCAGCCCCACGATGAGCAAGGTAGAGAGGTCCTTTGATAGAGAAACTACATGTAGGAAAGAGGAGATAACAAGATACTCCAGTGGAAGGAACACCAGCTTACATTACATTATGCTGCCTGATTCTAAACCCCTGAGATTTCTCCAAGTCTACAAAACACACACAGACACAGCAGTGTGTATTACGGGATGCGAACACCACATCTAGAAGTAGGAGTCACAACTAGACCACTCAGTATGTATCATATTAGAGAAAAAGTCAAACGGAATAACATATGTATAGCATTGATGAAATTAACCGAAATACATCTAATCTAGCTTTGACGGATTACATACAATTGGAAGAAAATGATGTAACACACTTGACTTTTGCATTAATTTTTCATAGATCAGAAGGCTCGAATTTAAAAAAGCATATTAGTCGAAAGCAACTTTTCTTGTGAGTTAGTCCTGTGTATCCAGCAGTGCCATGATTCCATTGCCCATTATGCCCTTTTGATTATTTAACAGAGTATATAAACAAAACACTATTTTAAAACCAATGGCCTTGAGCTTGCCCCGAGTGCTCAGTCTGCAACATTTGCCACCTTTTCTTTTTCAATAATCTTCAGCCACAGCCTGTACAAAGAACAAAATGTATTTCTTCCATACTCTAAAGAAAGCTCTTGTCCCTTAGTAATACTCTTGGCAATGGGTATGCATACTGTATGTGCATGTAAATTATGTTATTGAGTACAGCTAAGAAAAATGTGTAGTGTATTAAAAAAGCCTAATGTGCATTACAAATAAAAACCAGAAAATACCATACATGAATAACATGCATTCAGCAACATGAACATACACTGTTGACAGATGCTGTGAACTGAAGATGCTGTGGTGATCAGGGTTGGTGGGCAGTGTCAGAGTCGGCTACAAAGTGAGAGGATGTGGACTGGGTTTGAATTAGTGCCCAGTGGAGTAGCTGAGCAGGGCAGCTTGGTTGTAAAGTGAGAGAGAGAAAGAGGAAAAGACAGAGTGGAGTTGCTAGAAATGAAAATTGGAGATTGCGGGCAGGGATAGAGAAAGAAATAGACAGAGAGTGCCTTCTGACTATGCCTGCAGGGTTATTATCTCTCCCATCATAACCAAAAGAGAATAATAATTAGAGGCCTATTGCTCCATGATTTTATTTCCCTCAATGGCACCGACACTCCTTGCAGATTGTCTTTAATTAGCTCCACATCCCTTAATCAATATGGCCGTGACCGTGACAAAACAATGGCATGTGCATCCTGTCGCTCAGGCAAGAGAGACACAGGAAGCAGCAGGAAGAAAGGATGAAGTGTTGACAAGATGAGAGAGGAAAATGATGTAGAGTGGCATTTCTGTGTGGTGGGGGGGGAGAAGAAACGTCATGCTCTGATAAAAACCTGCTCCCATGACGATTAGAGACTGCACTTGTTTATCTGATATTGAGTTGGTGTGCATGCGGATGTGTAGCAAGATATATATGTCTGCATCTTGCTGCATCACAAGGTGAGAATAGCAAGCGGGTTGAAGTCTCGACTCGCTGTAAATCAGGCAACAGCAATAGTCCTATCATGTCAGAGTATGCTACAGGATCCAATGCAGTAATCCTCGTTATATTTTTGAGCAGCACAGCTGAGTGCTTCAGCCACACTAATGGCGATGTGATGAATAGGTATTCAGGAGAGGTCTCTCTTTAAGCCTTAGTGCCTCAGGCTACTGGCCCTCTCAGGCCCAGCTCTCATCTCTTACTCCTCTCAGTGAAAGCAACAGCATGCAGGGAGCTGGTGGAGGGATCTTCAGTGGAGTACTTCTCACTTGTCAGGCGCATTTTTCTACTTGGTATGTTCTGGATGGATATCTGCAGCTGCCATCCTTTAATCTTTGTTGATCCTTTCCAAAACAGCCCTGAACAAGACTATTAAATGTGAACAGTGATATACATTTACACTGTGAAATAAACGTGGGTATAATCTGTTGATTCAGGGAAACTCCACTAAATTGAGAACAAGGAAATTAAAAAATCTCTTTATTGACTGCAAGGGTAGAATCTTCCTCATATATTAACCCTGTCAAATTAACACCAACACACAGTGGTTTTGCAGAGAGGCCCCTTGCATAGGTGTCATTCAAATCCAAACTAGTGATTTAATCTGTGGGTGGCAGAAATGTCCCCAGAATATGTTATGCTCTTAAACTCATTATTAAACGGTATTTCTGTCATTCTAATCTCCAAATGCTTAGAGGTTGAATCTTATTTTGAATTAATTGTTATCGGTCCATTTTAGCAGAGGCAATCAGGCAATAGTCAACAATGACTTGTCCCAGGGGGAATGAGCAGTGCAGTCGCAGACTGTCATGTCTTAAAGACACCAAATGAAAATATTTATGCTAACGATTAGCAAAGGAAGCGCCTCCTTAAAGGGAAAATTATCACTAATTCCCTCCTGTGCTGCATGTAATATTAATGCAAGGGACGGCCTTACTGATATCGTATCTCTCAGGCTGCATCCACAAATATCATCATTAAGCACTCTAGATACTGTAGATCTGCGTCGTGCATAGAGTGAAGAGCATGCTGCACAACTGCTGCATCAACTAGAATCCTACAGACATAGACACAGTCATACTGTTTCTAGAAATCCACACAGCAGCTGTTTGTTTGTGTATAACACAGATTCGCATTTTGGGATGGTAATGCAGGTTTGTCACTACATTCATTCACTATATAGTTTATTGCCTTGTACCTGCTGAACACGGCATCTGTTGCTCAGAGATCCAGCCTGATGATCCAATGCAACCCCCATGTGGTAAAGCACCAGACTCTATGGCCGCTCTTTACCATTAGAAGCCTGCCTCTCCTCCTTCCTCCCACCAACACCTACCCACTCACAATACTTCTCATCTCACACTCGGCTAACTCTACAGAACATTACCCCTTTATAATATGCAACATACGGCCCTCTCTTTCTGCTCTGTATACTCATTTTCTCAAGTTTGTTGATATCTTCCTGTCTGTTTGTTTGTTTAATCACTGAACGGATCAGCGGCTCCTCATCTTGACAATGCAGCCGAGACTTTGCAGATTACATGGCTGGAATCATCGGCAGAGTGTTGGGGGAAGGAACAAGGAACACGGGCTAACACAAGACTGTTTATTTATACTAATAACTGTTTCAACTCTGTCCACCAGCAAGGCAAAAGTTAATAAAAGCACACAATGACAAGCTAATTTGTTATTTCTCCTAGCCTAACCATTTTTGCCCATAAAATATGTAATATTCAGTTAGGGGCTGTTTTGGTATTTCTCTCTATTGCACACTGTGCCTGTGTTGTACTAATAATGTGTCTCTAATTAAATGTTACAGCTTCTCTGAGCATTAATAATTGGAAGACAGAGGATACAAATGAAGGCTTCAGTGTGAGCTCGGAAAAAGGAGCTGGACACACGACTGCAGGCTGGTCCTGTCCCCTCATTACTAATATACAGTTACAGCTGATGGGTTCTGGTCATTGTTTGCTCCTGACCATGTCGAGCGCAGCAACATTAAGATTTCCTTTCACAATTGGCTGCTGCAAACTCTCAGTCAACCAGACTGTAATTGGCAGGATCTCACCACTCCTCTCTGGCCCTGTTAGTTTCGCTGTTGCAGACGTGGCAGAAAACAGACAAGATGTAAATTCATCACCTCAGGGAGTTTCAAATGCATCACCCGTCCTTTTTCTCTCTTTAATCGGTTTCTCTAGCTGCCTCTCTCTCTCTCTCTGCCTCTCCTAAACATCACAGTCTCTTCTATTACCTTTTAGTCTAAATTTTGTGTTATTCTTCGCTTGTGTTCCTCATGTGTAGCCCACCACAGTGGTTAGCTAATCCTGGTGATACCTTCACTCTGTGACTGGGTGACATTTGTAAACAATGACTCAGACAGACCAAATAAGAAAACGTAGACACTTTGACCACTGGTTTTCTCTTTAGTCATCTGATAACACTAGGTGCATTGGATCTAAGATCAGATCTCAGCTCTTCTGCAGGTAAAGATAGATACATCATTAATGAAACAAAGCACTTTGCCATTACAGTAATAAGACTCTCACTCAACTCCAGCAGTGCAGAAAGAAATTTAAAAATGCTCTCAGCAGAACAGCTATATTCAATATACAGTAGAGGCCTAATACAGATTTGTAAATATTAGCATGCCGAAATAGAAGTATTTATTAGCCGCTATTCAGTTATTTTGGGTGATAGTGGCAAGGCCAGAACCAAAAGTGGCCATGGGGGGGCAGTCTTAATTAGCAGGCTTTCTTTGAGCCTCAGCTACCTTTCTGCCAGACGGAAGACTCCCAATTTGCTGACAGTAATTACTCCATTTACAGGAATAGCTTTCCCTATGCAACAGAGAGAATATTTGATTAGATGGGGTGTCAGAATGCGGTAGTGGATTTCTGCAGATGGATCCAGAAAATGGTGGGTTTTGTGGAATATTGGTAATCAGGTCATGTAGCCAGGAAATAATCATAGTAATTGTGTGTCTGATTGGCGTATGTGTCTCTGTGTGTGTGTGTGTGTGTGTGTGTGTGTGTGTGTGTGTGTGTGTGGGTAATTCAACTGGGCACGTTTAGTACTGCACTGAGTTGTATTCAGCAGGCACTGTTGGCATGAGTAGGTGCAGAACAGTGGATAGAGGCATGCTGTGCTGCAGAATGCATGGCAGCTGATTGCCACATGTAGTTCCTGTCTATTGCTTTGATCAGGCCTTTTCTTTAGCAAGCCTCAAGCAAAATGTGGTGCCCTGCTTGTCCCTGATTGAGCTGATATTCAACCATATACTGTTCATTCATACCAAATACCCTACAAATAATAATGCATAAGCCCCCGTGAACTTTTGAGATTGTAATCAAGGGAGCAATCAGGAGCAATCAATCCTTCTATGAATAAAATTTGACTGCATGTTCCAGCAATATACTCATGAAGCGTCTAAAATAAAGTACACTGAACTAGGATATTTTTTCTTTCCTTTTTTTTTTTTTTTGAACATGTAAATAATTTTGCAATGTAGCCTCTTCAACTGTATCTGTCCCTCTGGTGGGTCATTTAAAAAAGGCAGGTTGAGTGATTTAAGGGAAACATAAAATGACTGTAAAGACATCTACATACTCGATCAAACAATATAATTTGTATACTTTTCACTTTACTAGTACTTATAGAACATTTTGAGAAACAAATTGAGGATGTCAAGAGGCCTGCCATGAGTCTTGGTCCCAGATCTGCAGTCCTGCCTTGTGATATAATATGAATACTTGTCTTTAGTGTGGGTTGATTAGATGGGCTCTACGGTCTATACTGTAAAGACAATGGATGGACTCACCACAGGATATTCTAGGTGTGTTACAGTCAATACAGCCAAGCAGACACATTTACGATATTGATTTTCTTTCTCACATGTTCCCACTGGAAAGAGTAGTTAAGCACTATTGGGCTGAGCCTCTGTTTTGTTCCTTACTATTGTTTCATACAGTAGTGACCGAGATACTGTATATTACGTGCAAGTCACAGCTCAACCGGATTTCTCACACAACACTGTGGCAACCACCATTAAAGGGTACTGTAGACATTTTACAGCTCAGTGGAGAGAAAGCGTGGCTCATGCAAGTGGACACAAATACGGAGAGGCTCACAAACAAATCTATGCACGCATATGTAGACACATACACACAGAAATGGACACATTTATTGTATTTTAGGAGATTAGAAATCCTAAAACTGTGTGTTGATGCAAACTGAACATGCAAGGTTATCTACTCCCGTGTCTTCATGCAAGCCACATTTATCATGTGATGATTCATGACAGTATATGAATCATCACCATCAATGAATCAATCGCCTCTGTGGTCAGAGTGGGACAAAGGTTCATTTGTGGTTAACGCTCACTGCTTGAAATATTGAACATTTTCAACTCAATAGGATGTGTTCTCTGCACTTTTGCATGCAGGGGTCGATGCATGTGTACTCTATAATCCTCCTGTGGTCTCAGTCGCTACTATACAATTTAAAAGCCCAGATGAGTTTCCCTAATCAAAGGCCCACAGGAGCCGTTAATAGATTAAACACTCCATGTTGAAAGCACACCACTGTGTCTGCCTGCCTGAACCCTGGGGTACAGCCTATTTATGCCATTTAAATAGTTGCCATAGTAATGAGGTCACGCTTTGTTTAAGCTGATTTTGATCTTGATCTATTTAGAAGGCAGTGGGCCTCCATGTCCATCATCTAATTAATGAATTATGACTCAGAAAAATAGCCAGTATTCTTTGAGCCGGATGACTCCAGCATCTTTCAGAGCTCAGGCGGGGGCTCGGTTTGTGTGCGGCCTCGCTGCCTCAGTCCAAACAGCTCTGCATCATTATGAAGGATGTCTGTGTAATTAGCTGAGGTGTAATTTGGTCCTGTATTCCAGCTGTGAATCTGTAGCTGGCTGCATGTTTGTGCTCAGTAAGAATGTGGCTAGTGTTTCCCGCTTTCTGCTCCCCAGTATTGTTATCTCACCCAGAGCTTGTCCCTATGACCTCGGGGCTTTGTAGCACTCTACTGCCATCCATGGGTGTGCACAAATGCTGCCATTTCTGCAGTTGGTGGCCATTTTCACCGTTTGAACTGATTAAAAATGCCCTTTATAGAGCATGCCCACAGGCTAGCAGCAGAGTGGATTTTTTTAGATGTTTACGATAAAACACAAGGCCATGTTGGCATTTCTATGTGGACACACTAAAAGGCTGCACAACATGTGTGCATGTAGATGTTCCACAGTGTTATATCTCCAGTATGTAGTGCAAATCTGAGTCCAAGCGTGTGACAAGATAGCTACAATCACCATTGAAAGTGTATGAGCTCAGGACAGAAATAGTTGAAACTAAGACACATGCAGGGTAAAGGAGAAACACATGATATGATGCCATTCTTTCTCTTTGCCAGGGGGGCCAAGAGAGACAACAGAGAGAGGGAGAGAGTAAGAGGAGTTAAAGGCTAAATAAAATTCATAGAAAAGGAGAACAAAAGAGAGCGACAGAGAATTGGAGATAATGACAGAGCAAAGTAGCGGCGAAAATGAGGCTGGACAATTTTTAGAGTGGAAATTATGAGGAATGGCTTTGAAAATTAATCAAAAAGGATTAAATCAATACAGGTTAAATGGCTGACTTCCTCTCTAGCTAATATTTAATCACAGCTTGTTCTGCCAACAGACTCTGTGATTAGACAGTTGATTGGCAGAGTCTGGAATTCTTTGAGCTATGGCAGATTGTCCTTATGACACTCATTTTTCCCATCCTTTATTTGGTCCATCACTTTACAAAAGATGGCATCTGCATTCTGTGAGAGAAATATTAAGTTTGAAAGAGTTCAGGTGCACTTTCGCTCTACATGGGTATAGCAAATACATAAGTTATTTTAGGGTCAAAGACGTGGCATGTCAATTATGGTGTCCAAAACATATTCATAATGCAAAAGATAAATATCAATTTTAAAAAACTACATTACTCAACTCTCCCCTCTTTACTCACATGTATAGGTATTTATTGCAAAAAAATTTAATTCAAAGAGTTATTGAGCTGAGAAGTACCAAACTGTCCCTCCTGGGTAACGTCCGGGCTTAAAATCTAAGTATAAAAATGTGACAAAAATGTCAAAAATAATAATAAGAGCATTAATTATCTACTTTGGCATAATTGTGTCGATGTTTGCAGTGATACCTACAAATATAGTAACAATCCTACCGTTATTTAAAATGTTATTCAAGAAATACTTTTGTCCTTATTTTTGGATTTCCCTAATGTCCTTCCTGGGTAACAGACCTTAAACTCCATAAATTACCCATAATGCAATTGCATAGTCATGAAATATGATATTACATCATAGAGAAGATTTTGGAGGACCCCAAAACATCTGGAGTGTTTAGTAATTCTCTCTTAAAAGTTTTTATTTTGCTTTTTCGGTCACTGGTGCACTATGTCCAAAAATCATGTGTCTTTCTGGATAACGCTAATAAAACACATTTGATGTTTTGATATTTAAAAAATGCCTATTTCATGTGAAATATGGCATTAATGTTTTAAAGGCTAAGATATATTTTATCTGAGTATGCAGTGTTTGACAGAGTTTTGGTGGGAAAATCATGTTTTTGTCCTTCCTGGATAACAGTTTGTCCTTCCTGGATAACGAAGATCTTCTGTTACCCAGGACATGTCCTCTGTTATCCAGATTGGACATGTTAATGAAAATAGTTTTTTTATTAGTATTTATCACTTTTCAAGCATTGTGTTGATAATGTCAGATTATATTAATAAATTAATATTTATTTCTTTAATCTTTTATGGCATTTTTGCATTATGTCATTCCTGGCTAACAGGATGTCATCCCGAGTAACACTGATTTTTTGATTTTTTGTTTTCCTCAGTTGAGTATACAATAAAAACCTGATAACCTTTACTGTAAAGCATTTTAAGACATCTTTCATAATTTTTCTGTTTTTGGCATGGAATATTGTGTGACCAAAATCAAACGATGAGCCCATTTAATTATAAATACCCAAATATATCATATTAATTGTGTTAAAAATGTTAAAAACATTTATATGCTAAAAGATTTTTATATATATAAAATTTAAATATTTTTTAAATCCATTCCTGTTACCCAGGAAGGACATTTTTCATGGAATAAATCACATGATTGATAAAAAAAATTAAATTGCATTTCTAAATTAAATTCCTGTTGTTGAGATGTATATAGAACACTCTAATAAAAATAGAAAGTGCTTGAGTTGCCATTTTTTGACACGTTCATTTATTTTCAAATTTTAAATCCTTATTCGTCTTTGACCCATTAACAACAGTTTTAGATGAAAAGACGCCTTGAAATATAGGAAAAAAGGGTGCAATGGTGACATGATGTGGGGGGTCTGATGGCGGCCGGCCTCTATATAGCTTCAGTTATTATACATTCAGCAGGTGCAGCCTGCACACACAATGTTTTGTAATTGGCACAAATTAATAAAAGGTATCAGAGAAAAAAACAAAACATTGTCATCAAACAAGAGAGAAAATAGAGTTGTCTACACTGCTATTACAAAGAGAGAATAATATAAAGCTGGGGAAACAACAGTTGCCTTTAAGGTTTTCTTTTGATGTGGTAATAATCTATCATCTAAAGAAATAAGAGTCTTAATCCAAAGTCACTGTATTTGAATCTACCTGTGCATGAGCACAGTCCCTTTAGTAATATTACAGTAATATATATGTCTGCTGACTGATTAATATTTATCAGAATTTTGCACCTGTTTATTTAATGATCCCACAAGACAGTTTGGTTTATTTTGTGGCCATGAAAGCTTGTTTTATTATTCTGGAGATCAATAAAAAGCTAAACATAAAAAGAGTTACACACGTAGTGTCTGGCCCATTAAAACTGCTTCCAACTTTGTGAGCACCAATTCAAGTTTTGAGTGACGAAAAAAAAAATGGAAAAGTTAGGACATCCTGGCTTGTCCTCTGTTGATGAAATAGTCCTATTACTAAGAAATTCGGGGCCACTGGGGGAACATTTAAGATATCAATGTACTGTTGATTTCTACTCGCAGTGAATTATCTAGCTTACTTCTTGCACAGTGGCCACAGTTGTACATGGGGTGGGTGGTCTCATTAATTATCCAAGATGGTGCATGAATAAGCAAAATCTTGAATGATTTTTCTTTTTCAGTCAGCCCTCTTACTTCAGTGCCAGGCTTTCTTTGAGGAGGCTGAGTATGGGAGCTTGGTTAAATATAGATACAAGGGTAAAGGACATCCATATCCATGTTTAAATCTTTGCTGCCACCCTGTGAATGTGACGATTACTGCAATCTCTTTAGACGGTGCATCAAACGGAAATACACAGTATGATACATTACAAAAGCATCCTCACCCACACAAAGCTTGCGGGCAAAAACCCTTAAATATATTAATATAATTTCAATATAAATGTTTACACATTATTGTTGCACATCATATTGATCTATTGGATATACTTGTTTAGCGGTTTGTTGAGACCAACTAGATCAATAAGGAATCACCTATGAAATGTAATTACATGATAGATATGTTATCTTGACATGGCTCCAGTCTATTTCCAGCATACCCCTGGACATTGGCATAACCCTACTTAGAAACCAGCAGCAGTGTGTTTGTGAGTGTGTATACTACTCTGCATAGAACCGTTTACTAAAATCTCTGTTAGAAAATGAATGGTATGATTGTAAACAGAGCCGCCACATGCCCCCTCACATCTCCTTGACACACTCCCATAAAGGGACAACTACCTGTCACCAGTTTCAATATTGCACAACAACAAATGACAGACACTTGCTCGCTCTCTGGCTGTGTGTAATGCAGCGTGTTGGGTGCAATGCTACTGGTAACCACACGGGGTCAGTCTCGCTGCAAAAACAGGAGCAGACCCAGGCGTGACTGGGAGCCAGCAGGTGAGCTGAGGAGTGCTGACATTTTTTGGATGGGGCTCAGAAAGCTGTCTCTTCTCATATCACTTCACAGTACACCACACACAGAGGAGCCTGTATCACTCACCCCATGTGACTGTGTGGGGAAGGGAGCCCATCCATGGCTGACAAACTGAATAAGTCAGCAGACCAGGAAGCAGGAAAGAAAGGGAGATGACCTGGCCGTTTTGTCTGAGTAGGCCATTCTGTCATCATTATTCATGGTTGTTTAGGGCGTAACACCACACTGCCAGTGTCCCAGTACCTTGCCGGAAATTGTTGCGAGGAAGGCGTTCAAGCTTTTAGCCAGTTCCCATACCCCTCATTCCATCTGGGCCATTGCAGTAGAGCTAAGTGGCGAATTAAGACCGTTATGATTTGGAGACTGTAATCTAAACTTCAGAAAACTTAAATCTGTCCTGAAATAAACTCAAATTAGGCTCCAGACATACAGTAGTCCCTAAGGTGATATGACACTAATAGGCAGCAAAGCGATGGGTAAGATATCTGACGCGGGCTTACCTGCTGTGATTGTGCTGAAAAGCTAAAGCCATTTGGATTACAGCAATAGAACAATGGTTCACTTGAAAAATAACACGTAATCCCCCTTATTCAAGGAAAGCAGGCTATAGCAGCCAGGCAAGAACAAACTCAAGCTTTATTCATCAGTTTTACATTCAAGGTGTTTTGATAGCTCTAATCTATTCCATCACTTATGTCAATTGAATCATCATCCAAATTTCAACTTGTGCACTAGTTTTATAGCAAAAGGAACAGTAAGTGTCAAGAAGACATGTAGCTGAAGATAGTGATATGGTTACGCCTCAGGCAGAGTAAAGTTGGTAAGATACTGTAAAAGTGCAAGCTACAGGCTGATTTAAGATATGTCATGAAGCAGAATGACGGATGAGCTGTCAGAAGCAGCCGTTGGCAGGAGCTGGATCTCTTCCACATTAATACCTTGCTGCCCATGTCTCCCCCTCACGTCCCTGACCAACCATCTATCCACTCAACCCTCTTCATCCCCAGTCCTCCATCCAGTGTGATGAGGACAGTCTACCTTGCCTGGGATGCCTTTGGCTCACATGCCACATAACAGAGCACAGATCAGCCCTCTGAAATCAGTCTCTCTCTGATCTCCATGCCACAGAAATGCGTGTACACACACACACAGACCAAGATGTGAGTCATAAAGGAATAAAAAGAAAAGCCTTTCAGAGAAAGAGAAAAGAATGGATATATGCATGCAAAACAAGACTGGCAAGAACAGAGCAAATGCTGATTGGGAGGGGTTGAGACAGAGAGGCAGCCAATGCGCAGCTCTGCATCTTGAGGAATAGAGTAAAGAGAGAGGGGGAGAGAGATAAGGGGAGAGTGAGGAGGTGATAGAGATGGAAAGAGAGTGAGAGAGAGGGAGGGGGTGAGGCTGAGGCAGTTACTCTGAGAGGGAAGATTCCAGCGTGATGCTGTTGGATGTGAGCTGCTCTCCTCTAATCTGTCTCTGGCTGTTCCTTTGACTGAGCCAGTGGTGTGTGAGTCTGGTAACTGTGCTTTACCAGCTCTGGGGGCTCTGCCGCTGCTCTGGCTGAGGCAGAAGCTGACTGGCTGGTTCCCTTCCTGGGCTGTCTGGAGCAGAGAGGGGTTTGACTGGAGCCGAGGTCCAGGGCAGGGCAGGGTAGGGCTGGCTGTAGGGCCATTTGCGCCGGGGCCCCACAGGGAGCAAACATGAGTGTTCCCATGCTAAAGATCGGGGCGGTGCTCAGCACCATGGCCATGGTGACCAACTGGATGTCTCAGACTCTGCCCTCTCTGGTGGGACTCAACGGGACCACCATCTCCAGAGGGGGCACCTCGGAGAGGATTGTCAGTGTGCGTATGACTTCCTTTGCTTTTTTGCAAGTGTGTGTGCACTGTATTTGTTTGTGCATGCTCTCGCTGTAAGAAAGAAAGAAGGATGAAAGAGAGTGACACAGCAGAAGACAGAGGGAGGTTGTGAAGAAATGGAAAGATACTAGCATGTGAGTTTGTGTGCGTCTATATGTTTAACTACAGAAACAGCAGATGGGGTTTCAGAGAGTGGTGTATATGGGAGTGGGACTTCGAGACTCTGTCTCGAGGGCTATGATGTATTAATAGTAGAGAGATGATGGAGGTAGACATGCATGTGAGAGCAATGTTTCAACCAAACATGAATGATGCACATGTTGGTCTGTGAGTCACATCAAGTATAATGATGCCAAAATGTGGGCTTGTGACTGTGCGTTATGGTGAGAGGCGGAGGATGCAGTTAGGACGGCTGTGGTAAATCATATGTTTTTGCCAGGGTGACGTGAGGTAGAGAGCTGTTCTGAGTGATGTTCAGGCTGATCCCATCTGTCAGTCACCTCCAGGGTGAGAAGGACAGCGCTCAGATTCAGAGGCGATGGGGAAGATGGGCAGGTTGAGACAATGTTACAGTATGTCTTATTTGTCCCTCGCTCTGTTTGTCTCTAAATCCTCTCAGTCCTCCTCTCCTCAAATAAAACACTCTGGCATGTAGGGAGGTCATACAGGTATAGAAAGGGCATTGGAGGGGTTTTGTAACAAAAAAGTTCCGATATTTAAATTTTGTTTACACAGAAGTTTTTCTTCTGTTTAATGCACACACAAATTGTATGCGTCTGTCTCAGAGTGCTAATAGGGGTAAGATAGACGATGAGAAATATCAAGCCGACAAATAAATTTGATATTTTCAGGTTCATCAGCGGTTAATGATTGTCTTTGCCTCTATCCTGAGTGAGTTTTATGGCACTTTACCCATTAAGCAAATGCCTTGGTCTGTTGAAATGATTGAATAAAATTGAACGTCCCAAGAGATCTGTGACCATCTGGATGTGTGTGTGTGTGTGTGTGTGTGTGTGTGTGTGTGTGTGTGTGTGTACGTGCATGCCTGCGTGTATGTGTGTTTGTTTAAATATGTACCCCGAGTATGTTTTGGCACTTTTCTCAGGGGTGAAGGTCCATCTGTTTAAAGAAGAGTGTTATAATTTATCACGGTTCGTTAAAACATCATGCCTGCTTTATATGTCCTTAATGTTGCAGTGAGGTGTCAGGTTGAAATGTTTTATTTAGATATAAGGTTGTCTTAGCACTTACAGTGTTACCTTTGTGAAAATGTCAAGCATTTCAGTAAAAGCATTTTGCTCCAAATTTGGTTTTATTTCACCTACATATCTCGGCAGGTAATTTTGAGTACAACATCAAAGATGATAAAATCACAATCTAATCTCTGTAGCAATGTCAGAGTGTAAGGCATGTTTAAATTATTTACAGCACTAAACTATATAATCCTATTGAACACCCACCTTTCCCCAGGGGGTATGGCCTGGATAAGACTTCCATTTATTTTCTATACTTGCTTATCTTGCTCAGGGTAAAGGGGAAAAAAAAATGTTGCAAGGTTTCTTTTCAGTAAACTCATTCTAAGCAAGACTCATGACTGGAAGCCTTATCATTTGCATTTCAAAAGACTGGAGACAATAAAATATTATACATAGTTATGAGTGGATATTTTTCTTTCAGGCAACTCTCATTCACAACCAATGGAGGAAAAAGGATGCAGTTGCAGTTCATTTCATCAAAGTTTCATCAAAACTGATGAGCCAGTTGGATTGTGCCAGGAATTATTACAGTATAACAGTCTGTTGTGATGGGAAATGTCTTCGCTTTGAGACAGGAATAATCTCCTCTCATAAACAATGCTGAATAAAACTTTAATGTAAAACCTCGCCTGAAAGTCCCATCACTATTAATGAGACATTTGCCTGTGATGATCTTAGAAGCAGTCATGACTCACACAATGTTTAGAGCTATAATCAAAGACAATCTAGCCACGGTCTTGTGACACAGTGTTGCTAGTGCGCCAGTGGCCATTGCATGGCTGCTCCCCACCCTGGCACTCATGCATGCTGCATCCCATATTCTCCCATCAGCCATTTTCAAAGTCTGCTTCACTTGCTTTCAGTGCCTGTCTTCTAACCAGCTAATCCAAGAACACAGCTGACTGAATTTATATGCGCCTTTCTGCGATGGCACTGAGCACAACACTGCCTGGATGCTTGTTCACATCTGGATAGTGCAAACCCATGTTCTTTAATGGGTTGAAGAGACCCTGGAACTCTAACACTTACATGGAACTGGTGTGGCTGCACAGGATGGTCAAGCCAAGATAAACCACAGACCTGCCAGGCTGTGCACACACAAAATCATATATATAATCATATAATAAGAAATTAATTATTAATCTATTAACAAAATTGGCATTCATTTTGCAGTTAGCTATAATTAATATTGCTTAAGTGGAAGAAAAAACCCTTTTTTCATTAGTTTTAAAACTGAAATCAAGTCAAAGAGAACACATAAAAATCACAGTCACCGCGGCACTGCCATATTTGTTTTGCAACATGTTAATCACTAAAAATGACAACTTTAATTTTATCTGCCTTTAGCTGGAAGAAAATTCCATCTGTAATGCATGGCATCATTTAGTTTAGTATGGTCAGAAAGACATCATACTTGCAAACAAGTTTTCCCAGTGGTTAGATATATAATAAAAAGAAGATTGGTCTAAGACTTGAGCCCTGGTATACTCCACAAGTAGAAAGTCTATTAAGATAAATTATGTCAGCTTTACAGTTCTAGACAAAAATCACTTCAGAAGTACCTGCTTACTGATTCTCTCAGTCTGGATAGCACTTTTAATAAACGCAATAGCACAGTAGTTAAATAAATACATTTTGTCTGTATGTGTTCATGTGTGCATGTAAGATGTGCATACATAAATAAACCTTTACGTACTGTGGCTGTATACCCATAATACCGCACTGAAAGACAGCACAGTAGAGTGTGTGTGTGTGTGTGTGTGTGTGTGTGTGTGTGTGTGTGTGTGTATGTGTGTTTGCGGTAACTCTCCCTTTGATATCTAAAATAAGAAAGCTGTGAGGCAGAAGAGTGAAGAAAATATTCTCACCATCAAAAAGGAGTACGGAACAAATGGCAGAGTACAAAGAGCTAGGGCTCAGAATCTGATTGAGGTCACCCTTGTCTGTTAACGTGCGGGACTGTAAACTTTATCACATCCACTCTGCAATCCAATAAAGCAGATTGTAAAGAGTGATTCTTGGCTATGGATTAAAGATTAAACACAGCTGCAAAAGTTTATTTCAGCACTTTATTTTTATGTTTATTTGTGCTTCCTTCAACCAAACTTTATTTAAGTTCAAACCCTGACAGGTGTCCTCTACTACCTAGTCAATGTGAATTGGTGTGCAAAGCCAGAATCACAGCTAAAGCCAGTCTTGTTATATCATTTCAAATTGTTTTGATACATGCTACAGCTAATTGTGTTGCAGACTGTGTACGAAGCAGTATTGATCCCAGACTCTATAGTTGGGCTCATAATCAGGCTTTTGACATGGTTCATTTGCAGTAATGAGTGTAATTTCAATCCAACTGAATTTATGCCTGAATCATTGCTTTGCCCTTCAAAAGCAATTTGATGATTTTACAATTCACACACTTCTGCAATCCTATTTCGTTCATTGAACCACTGACTGTTCTAACAGTTTATACAGTGTTTTCTCGCACTTGCTACCCTGCTACTCTCGTCTCCCCCCTCTATTTAACACTAGCCGTGATAGAGCTATCTTGTAGCGTCTAACAATAGAGTGGATGCCAAATGCATTACAGGCATGGCACTAGCAGCCTGTTCCAAAAAGTATAAAGTTGTGGCTTGTAAGCGCTGAGCAGGGGTGAGTGTAATTTTCTCTCACTTCTCCAACAGTTCTCCTAAGCCCCCCACTTAAAAAAGAGTGCTTGACGCATCTGTCCAAACCCACTGTCATTCTAGTATGATCTGGATTGGAACGAGTGAGCTGCAGATGGAAAGCGAGCAGGACACCACGCAGGAGGAGTGGCAGTCACGGGAGTGATGGAGTGGGAGGGAGTGCGAGGCAGCAGGGAGGAAAAAGGAGGCAGCAGGGAGAGGGGCATGATAAGTTTATGAGTCATATTATTGACTGGCAACCATGCTGTGCTGATTGTGGTAATCGGTTGTCCTTGGACACAGGAGAGACCAGGGACTTCACTAGGAGTCTTTATTGAATTTTATTGTAAAGGCCAGCAGCTGGCCTCTGCATTAAGGATTGACTGATTGTTCATTTGAAGAGTGGGTAGGGATGTAACGGTATGAAAATTTAATCTCACGGTTATAGTGACCAAAATTATCACGTTTTTGGTATTATCGTGGTATTTTTAAAAGTGTGTTCAATATGTTCAGAAAGCATTGATAGGCCTACACAAGCTGAAATAGTTTAAAAAAGTGTAACAGTGTTTATTATATTACAAAAATATAGGCAATAGGCTTGTAAATACTATTGAAAACTGGCTACTGAAACACTGGCCCGCTGATCCAGGAAGATTTATTTACTAAATTAACTCAAACATGAAGTTAACTATGAAGTTGTATTTGACGTTACATGTGAAGTTGGATGTGGTTCTGAAATATAAGCAAATAATAATGCACATTAATAAGCATCAGACTTAATATGAACATTATTTACCAAAACTAAATGTTATAGCCACCAGAATATATCAAGAAACAATACTAAGAATTACATTCATTTCTCTGTAATAATGAACATAAATGTAACATATTGCTCAGTAACACAAACTGAGAATAAGCCACATCTATTACAGCATATATATCCATAACAGAGCAAACAGCGTAATACACCTTTAATAGCTAAGCATGTGGCTCCACAGCGCTAGTCTGTTTACTGGCGATTGCACGTTGCTAGCACATTGCCCTAACACAACCTGAATATCAACACGTGGCTGCACAAGTAATATTAAACAATCTGCACATCTATCAGCTATGCAATAAGAAACACAGCAACAGCAATATCAAGGCGATAATATATCTCTCTCTCTCTCTCTCCAAATAAATGTCACGTCGTAACACGGGCTAAACTTATGTAGCAGAACACTTATTGAAATATGAATACACGTAGCTTTAACGTTTACACAGATAACGAAGCAGTAAAACCCATGACAGTTTAGCAAGCTACAGAATAGTTTTAACTTACGTTCTGGGCTACACACATCACTTCAACAAGTCTGAAACCGGGGAAGGAATGATAAAGAAAAAGGTTTTACAGCTGCTGCATGCTGTCCCCTTCTCCTGTCTGAGCGAGAGTGATTGGCAGGAGATCAAAGCGACGACTCTTGTCACTGATTGTTCAATCATCTCAGGAGAGAGAGCAAGTGTTACTATGGCCTTTTTTACAAGGCTGATAAATGTCCTGAGCGCTGTCATCTCCTCCTTCCGCCATGATTCCAACTTCAAGAAACGCATGTTGTAGGCTACGCAGTGCGCCCGCGCGGCAACTTTAGGAGACTCGGATGAAGCTAGGAAGGATTAAACACAGAGTTTCCACACTTTGGTAATCCACCGTGATAATAATGATATTTTAAGTGAAAATGTAATTATTATTGTCAACATTATTACCGTGGTTTACCGTTACACCGGTAATCGTTACATCCCTAAGAGTGGGAGTGTGTATTTGCACGGTCAATTAAAGCAATACCCAGCAAATGTGAAAAATGAGGCCTGAATGTTTGGCCATAGTATAGATAGAAGTGAGCTCTGTGTAGCAGGGACAGATGTTTCTACTTTTCTGGGGACAAGCATTTTAGAGAAGTTATTGACTGGCATTGAACATAATTCTGCTGAGGGAGAGAGAGAGGAAAACAAAGTGAAGCTGTAGAACTTGGATTAACAAAGTTGGGATGGAAACAGAAGAAAGAGATGGATTACATCGGTAGCACCTTAATTTGTTACCCTTAGTCGCCGACTATCTCACCTTGACGCCTTTAGTATTCTTAAAATGCTTATTTCTTTCTCTCGACACAACTTTATCTCAGTTCTACTCTTCTTACACTGTCCGTCCCCTGTGTTTCTCAGATGTGATGGCAAGCTCAGTTCATAGTGTAGCGGCCAGCTCTCTCACATATCTCTGGTTTATAACTTCCTGTTTGCCCCTTCTGCGTGCTGCTTATGAAAGTTATTATAGACTTCCCGTCATGCTCATGAAGTAGGGAGCTGTAGATTTATGATCTCATTTAGCTTTGACTTTACAGCAGCCAGCTCCAGAGTCGGTCTAATAAAATGCCAGAGGAAGTTCATCCTGCAACTCTCGACAGCGATACCACCAGCTCGAATGTCTAATTGGATAATCCCTCTGAACTTTGTTAATCACTAAAGAGTTCAGAGCGCCTTTGCACTTTGAGGATGCGCTCAGGTAATAGCACAAGGTGATTAGTTAGTTTTCATAATAATTGCCTCTAAACTACACATATTATCTGATCTGAATCTGATCTCTACTGTCTGCAGTGTACAGGAGGCAGAGGAGGAAAGTTGGAATCACATTTGGTTACTGCTTTTAGCTTAGTAATGGCCACATCCTCTTATCTCATCTCCTCTATCCCACTCTCAGCAGGGATTTAACTAAAGTTGTCATTCAGCATTGTAACTGGGCAGCGTCTGAACTAAGCTCGATGAAATTAGAGCCATCTCTCTCTTTCTCATCAGCCTTTCTAAAACCACAACTCTTTTTTTTCCGCCTATCAGTAACTCATCTTAAATACTTTTTGTATTAGGAGAATGGGAGGTTGTGGTTAGAAGACATACCAGCAGTGGATGGTGGGACTTCATAAGCCTAGGCTGTCACATGTGATGTCATGGGAACAAAGGAAAGGGACAGGACAAAAATCTTAACGAGAAATTTTCACATTAGTGAGCAAGCCCAATTGATTTTTTTCATCCCTTATGCCCTCTGCGGTTTCCTGTTGTTTTCATTGCTGCTGTCTTCTTCCTTAATGGGCTTTTGCATGGCAGCCATGACTGTGACAGCTTCAAATCTGTCACTTACATATTCTATTTTATTCCTCACATCTAATGGGTGGATTTCTGGGACAGTGAACTGAACACCTCCTCTCTCCAGAAACCACCGTCTGCATCTGGGAGGAGAGGATTATCCCCCAGACCTGAAGTGCCCCCAGCTAGTCGCCACTGATTGAATGGCAATGATAGCACAGGTTATGTTATCAAATGTTAACACTGAGGCCTGACCTGCCTGTAGTATGCAAACATCCATTTCACTCTGCTTACCCTGAATATTATTCTGTATAACATTAGATACTGAGGAAGTTGTTTTTCTAGTACTAATGAGATATCTGATGCTGCATGGTGTGCTCAATATGTTAAATGAACCAATGTCAATGACCAACTATTTGCTGCAGAGAGGAGATTTAGTCATATTTACATTTAACCAGTGTTTCAAAAACCTATTCAAGTTTACTACTTGCACCCTGAGAGATCATTTGGATATGAGCGCTGATAGATCGCCATGCAACAGCTCAGGCACAAAGCATATAGGGACAAAGCACATTTGCATTTAAGAATTACCTCTTTCCTGCTGCTCTCAAAACTGCCACTGTGATGAGAATGGGGAAGTTAGTGCAGAATGGATAGGTGGGTAGTAATGAAATTGGAACCAATTCAAATAAGCTCTTAATTTCAGCCCAGCATTTATGAAACATTAATGAAGAGAGGAGATGTGATGCTGTGAAAACTCCCTGGCTAGGGAAAAAGCACATGAGGAGCACAGCATGAGTTTAAACATGTTGGAAAATGAAGAAAGTATTATGATAATGGAACTGACATGCCTCCAATATTACTTTGTTTAATTTTTAATGTATTGCTTATTACTGCCCACTATGTAACATATCATAAAAAAATCTGTGTGACAAGGAACTGTGGCTCACTTTCAGGCTGATAGCAGTATGAAATATTGATGCCCACTTGCATCCTTTTGCAAGAATACTTAACCAAAAGTGAATATTTGGTGCATAGGCAGACAGCCCCCACATGTATGGATATAAGGCAATTTAATTGAATGCAGGAGGCTGCACGTACCCTCAGAGTGAGTAACATAAGTGGATTCGGCAAGCTAACCTCCACCTGTTAACACCACAGGATCAACTGTAACAAGAAGCCGGTGTGCCATGCTGTGGTGTCGAGCACCACTATCTTAAACACGTCCACAGTATTGTAGCTGCCATTACATATGTTCTTCTACAGTCCTGCAGTAATCGTGCATACAGCTGCAGGGATTTCCAAACAAACCCTCTCAGGGGTAGATCAGTAGTGGAGCTGCAGTTTTAAATGCATGTCCAAATGCATGCATTGTCAAAAATCTGTAAGAATTCCATCATGTGCATACTTTACGTAAGACTACACGTATACTGTATATGCTCTTCTTGTACACCAGCAGATATTTACAGATACACACATTAATGCTCACAGACATAAAACACATGAGCACTCACACACTCAAACACACATTGCAATAAACTGCAATAAATCAGAAGTCCTGACAGTAAGTGAGATGCGGGCAGAGCAGCAGACAGAGGAAAAGAATCTCCCTCTCAGGCAATGGCAGAATGAAATAAACAGTCAGATGCAGTTGAAAGAAATTGAAGGAGGCTCTGCTGTGAAGACTAGAGTCACTGCAGGAACTGGCTGCACACTGACTCACAATTGTGCATAAATATTAAGAATAACAGAATAATACTTTAGCAAGAGTGCCAATAAGTTCCACCGTGAGTCATTCGGTCATAGTGAAATATCATTAATGTATGTATGTAATACTGTATGAATAGAATATTACTCTTTCCGTAGTTTAATTAAATTCAGAGAGTCTAGAGAGTCTACTAAATAAATAATGAAAGAGATCAAATAAAAAAAAGAATGTATAATTCAATTGTCATGGCTGACATTACAGCACATTTAAGTGCCTCACGTAGCTATAGTCTGTTGGCCACAATTCGAGTAAATTGAAGCAAGTCCGATTTAAAATCCACTCATTCTGAGAGAGTGAGGGAAAAAGAGGGAAAGGCAGTAAGTGCAGGAGAGGAAAGGGAGAGAGGGGGTGGGGTGCCGAGGGATTGGTAGGAGTGACGAGATGTGACAGTGAGCACATTGGCTTTCAGGGTGGTTGCTACTTTACACTCCAATCACACAGTCCCCCTGTCCCCCAAGACATTTTAATCTGATCCTCCGACCCAAGGAGACAAGAGCACAGCACAACACTGCTCAGAGGAAAGCAGAAGAGTAGCAGCGAGCCGAGCCACAAGATTTTATTTCCAGCCTTTTCCTACCACTTATGTGGATGGGTCTTTAATTTTATCACTAAAATGGCTGCTCCTGCTCTCATTACATTTTGCTTTATAAGCCGAGTGTGTGTAGGTGCAGCCTGAATGAACGGGTCGTCCTGGCCAGGCTTTGCATGTGCTTGCGAGCACACAGCACTACTTTTGATTGGATTAGTCAGAGAGAGACATCCACCCTTTCAGCCTCGACCCTCCTCCACTGGTTACGGGCTGCATTATCGATCCCAAACAGCTCCATTTCCTCTCTGTGTCCTAACTTATTAGATGCTCTGCTTTGACACAGCCTGGCCTGATCCCTCCCTCTTCCTCTTCTCTTTGAAACTCCCATTTTCCTCCCATTCGTCTTTGTCTTTTTTCATCCTCCATCAAGCTCTTACTCTATCTCTGTCATGCCGTTGTGTTTTTCATCCCTTTGTGTATTTTCCACCAATGTTCTTTGTCTTATCTTAAAGGACAATTCCGGCGTAAAATGAACCTAGGGGTTAATAACATATGTGTACCGAGTCAAATGTTCTCTGGGACATGTTTTCATGCTAATCAAATGCGTCTCTAGCTTTTAACAAGCTACTGCAAAACAGGTGGTTACCTGCTAACGCTAGCTTTCGGGGCACTTGGTAAATCACTATTTTCTACCACTAACAAGGCTCAAAATATCACCACACTTAAACAGTAGCATAATGAGGGTCCCTACATGCAAACCGAAGCATTGAGAACTTTGTAAGTGTACAGACAGTTTATTAAAAAGATAGATTATAAAGACAGTAGTGTTCGTGTTTACATTCTACATCACAAACGCTGTGTTTGAGCTATGTTACTGGTTACTGGTTGCACAGCGTTCGTGGTTCGACTGCTCATGACTGTTATCCAAGATGGCGGCCGAATGTAAACACAAACGCCACTGTCTTTATAATCTATCTTTTTAATAAACTGTCTGTACACTTACAAAGTTCTCAATACTTCGGTTTGCATGTAGGGACCCTCATTATGCTACCGTTTAAGTGTGGTGCTATTTTGAGCCTTGTTAGTGGTAGAAAATAGTGATTTACCAAGCGCCCCAAAAGCTAGCGTTAACAGGTAACCACCTGTTTTGCAATGCATTCGAGAGATGCATTCGATTAGCATGAAAACAGATCCCGGAGAACGTTCGACTCGGTACACATATGTTATTAACCCCTAGGTTCATTTTATGTCGGAATTGTCCTTTAATCTGCACCCATTTCTGCTTATTTTCTCCCTCTGACTCTTCTATCCCCCATCTCTCTCTTCCTTCTCCTGTCTCTGTCAATCTCTGGCTTCACTTTCTCTCTCTCTGTTGACTCCATGTAATTTTGAGTAGTTGGAGGGATCAATTGCCATTAATTGCCTTTGGGGAAAAGTAACTTTTGACAGGGTTGCAAGAGAAAAAGAGAATGCCATGGAGAAATTATGACTTTGCAGCTAACGTATGGTGACAGAATGGGCACAACTAATCACGATATGGAATGTATTAAAGAGTCTTTCTTTTCTCCAAACACTTTCAAGTATTAGATACATCTATTAGTTTAGAAATGTTTAATAAGGGTGGAACACTTTTCAGATTACTGTTGATACAGTCTGACAGAATAAAATATATTGTCTACAATCATGCATTTTGAAAAGCCTGCTTTGTAGCAACATAGATAAACAACAGCAGACAGAAGCAACCAGTTTCTTCTCTTGGTCTAAGATATATATGTCTCCATGTTTCTGCAGGCTCTGTACCCAAGCCCAGAGGAGGGCTGGCAGATCTACAGCTCGGCACAGGACGCAGATGGGAAGTGTATCTGTACCGTGGTCGCACCAGCCCAGAACATGTGTAACCGTGACCCACGCAGCAGGCAACTTCGCCAGCTCATGGAGAAGGTGACAGCTGTCAATAACACACTCACTTTGAGACACGACTGTTAACCACGCAGACACACAAACTGCCACATTGCACTGCGCTCGTGTCTGGCACCGTCTGTCACATATAGGATGCTGAAGTGAATAGTTTTACTTCCTTTACCGCACAGTTGAGCAGTCATGCAGATTAATATGACGCCAATCGGAAGATTGTTATTGTTGGTTGAACTTTTCTTTTTTGAGCAGCAGAGCTGCTTAAAGTGGCTTAATAAGATAAATGTCCTAAACTTACCCATGGAATTAGATTCACTGAGCCTTAGCATTCTAAAGTTTCTTTTATAAATATAAATCCATTAGATAAGAATTAAGAAGATTCATTGTTTCACAAATCAGTGAAGATAGCAAATGCTTTGTTTGCATAGTTACACAGTAAATGCTGCACACTAAATCTGTTTATTCAGACTTGTGCTCTTTCTGTATTCCTCTGAGTAAAAAATATAAAGCTTGATTTATGGTTGTGCGGAGGCTCCACGCAGAGCTTTCGCGTAGCCTACGTAAGTAGCCTGATATTTATACTTGTACGTTGGTGTGTGCTTCGAGCCAGCATGTGTGTGTGTGTGTGTGTGTGTGGGGAGTGGGTGATAGAGCGAGGGAGAAAGTGAGAGAGTGACAGCGATTAGCTTCGGAGTGAGTAGTGACTCTAGAGTCATAGTGAGAGAAACAAAGTGTCTCCCCTGTGCTTTCTGACCAAAGTGGGAAATCTGTAGCAGGAAATGAGTAGGGGGAAATGCAACGCTACCAAGCCACGGCCGAGCGACGTACATCGCGACATGTAGTTACATTTTTCGAGAGGTGCACGTCAGGCTACGGCGTAGGTTCGTGTCTCCACGTACCTACGTACGTACGTAGATTTTACGCAGAAGTATAAATCAAGCTCAAGTCAGCTCTCTTTTTTGTGAATACTCGTGTCATGTATGGCAAGCTAATACATGTAATGTCATACAAAAACGTGTACACAAGCAGAACCCTCAAGCACACTACACTGTTTCAGCAACCAGACAATAAATCTATGTTTTATTTACAGCATTATTGACCTACTCTGCAGTGCAGTGCAGTGCATGCAAATGTTATTTCCTGCTAGTGGCTAGTGCATAAACACACCGACAAACACAGATCAGGAGTAAGAGTAAAGGCAGGAGAGGACCTCTGCTTACAAGGGATCCACAGCTGCTTGTTGACTCTCAGATCTGCAACTGCATTCATTGGCGGTTTGCTGATTGGCATCTTTCCATTCTTTAGTTGTCTTTTCCAAACTACATAATACAAACCTGAGAAATAATGTTTAACAGCTTTCACTTACTTGATGGGCCGTGGCAGCTCATTCACAGCAGAGTTGTTCTTGTGGACGCTCCAAACCAGCAAATTGGTGAATGAGAGGGTGGATCCTGGGAGCCTGGGAGTAAACATTTAGAAAAGAGTAGGTAAGAATGACATTGATGTGCTCTTGTGAGGTGAGATGGGGGTAAACTGAGATGCTGGATTGGCTCTGAGATCCTCATGGATCAGTGAGACACCTGAATTCACATATTGCATTCATTCTCACTGACGTTTGCCATTTCCCCTGAAAGTCTCTGTCTGCTGCTGTTTCAAGCACACATTCATACAGACAAAATCTACTCACAAACACGCTTTAAGGGGCGCCTGGGTAGCTCACCTGGTTGAGCGTGCGCCCCATGTACAGAGGCTCAGTACTATTACAGTACTAATACAGTAAGGTACTACAGTACAGTATGTGCTTTGTTCATGTGGATGTACTGTATGTGGATGTCTACCCACCAATGTCCTCATTCTCAGATTAATACAGTAACAATTATGTTTTCTTATTTCGAGGTACGTAATCAGCTGCTCATTGGTATTTCATGCTCATGTTTTTTTTCACCTTCTGCCAGTGAAAAGAACTTCTGAGCTGTCAACATTGCACAGTGATCCTGTTAACTGTAAATATGATGAGCTTTCTTGCAGAGAGAAACAACTTTTGGGGGGGTGAAGACATAAAATACAGGTGAAAATGAGGTTAAACCCATCTGCTCCACTTAAAAAAAAAATTAAAAAAAAATAGCATATTTATCTGTGAAAATCAGTAAAACATTATAGAACAATCAGTTAGAAAAGACATGAATACTACTTTAAAAGTGTATACTATTATTTATTAAATTCTGTCAGAGAAGTGTATATTTCAGCTCTAAATTTGAAGGGGAACACTTTGTGTTGCTGCATTGTATTGCATGTCAATACAATACACAAAATAAGTCTTCAGAAATTACCACAGAGTGAAATCATCGCCTCTCTGTCATGGTCTCTGAATAAGCTTTGCAAATATCTTTTTCTTTTTTTTTTTGGATTGAATTACACAAATGTGGGTGTATGTTTTTGTGTCTACCCTCTGTACATGCACACTGCTTGAAAGACAGCAGTTATCAGAGCCAAGCGTTCCCATCAAAAACAGTCCAAAGCACAGCCTAATGAGGACACCTGGGGTCAGCGCTATTTCAGCTACACACAAGTGAAAGCCACAAGTTAAAAGACTACATGTCTGTATATGTGCACATAACAGCACCATGCACGCTTAGACATCCTCGTTTGAACCCAAAGCATGTGTGGGAATTATTTGAGCGGACCAGATCCACAAAGGCTCTCCCAGACACAGAAAGCCAAGGTTGCACTAACAAAACTGCCCTCTGTTCAAAGAATGTAAAGTAGCCTTGCAGAAAAGCCTCTATTCAGCTTTCTGCAAGGGCAGACTAAATACCATCCAGGGCAGAGTTAGCACTGAAGGACAGTGGTGTGAGAATGCTCACGGCGCTAACTTTAGAACACCTCATCCCCCTTTGACGTTTGCTTAACTAAGTTAAGATGAGATAAATTGTGATAGGAGGGCACAGTCACGCATGCATACACTACACACAAACACTTTAGGATTTGGTACAAAGTGAGTCATTACAGTGGATACCTGTGACTGATTGGATTCTGGGAAGTATAAGTGTGTGGAGCATATTATGCGGCCAGAAGAAAGCGTGAAATGCCTGGTGTGTGTGTGTGTGTGTGTGTGTGTGTGTGTGTGTGTGTGTGTGTGTGTGTGTGTGTGTGTGTGTGTGTGTGTGTGTGTGTGTGTGTGTGTGAATCAGTTATCATGGCTCAGAGGATGGAGCAGTCCCAACTGCCACCACAGCCCAGGAGGATGGTGACACTGCATTTGTTTAGACTCAAGGCAGGTGGAGCCATTTAATGTTACACATTCATCCAACTATTCCATCTGTAGTGCTGTCAAATACGTTTTTAATTGGTGAAGAAAATATATTCTGACCAAATATTCCCTGGCCAGTTCATGAAGCATGTGGGAGATAAGTTGGGTGTAGAAAACTGTAGGCTGGACATAAACTAATTGAGTGGGCTGTCATAGTGTAGGCAAACAGACTTTATGTCATACTGTGACCTTTGAGAATTTGTTTTTGTTAGGAGTGATTTGAATAAATATCTTCTGTGCGCTTGGAGTTTTAGCGTTGCGTGTCTCTGTGGGTGGGTGTCTGTGTGGGTAGTTGGACATGTACACATGAGCCGCCTATATGCACCACAACCCTGCAACATTTGTCAATGTTCGGATGATTTTTGGCCAGTTCAGTGCAACGTGCAGCAGATGAGGGGGTGTATGAAACAGTAGGCTGGTTATGCATCAACAGAGTGGGCTGTCGAATTGTGAGCAAGAGGAGTACTTAGTAAAATTTAAATATAGTGCAAAACTGAGATTAAATAAACACCTACTTGACAGCATGTTTGCACCTCCATGAGATTTATTCTGTTTGCATTATATCTTGTATCCATTAACTTGTGTACACTGTCATAATGGTACTAGGCATGCTACCCTTCTGTTTTGATAGCTGTGGGAGATAGGATATTTAGTTGTTTTTTTTTTGTTTTAGTTTTTTTAGATAGACTTTTATTGATCCCACAATGGGGGAATTCACTTTTCAATTCAATTTCACTTTTCAGAATCAGAATCATAATCAGAAAAGCTTTATTGCCAAGTATGTTTTTTACACATAAAAGGAATTTGTTTCGGTGTTGTAGGTGCATGTCATACATTCTCTAAAATAAGTTAAACAAACAATATAAGTATATAAGTATATATATATATATATATATATATATATATATATATATATATATAGATATATACACACACACACACACACACACACACAGAATGTATTAAAAATAAGAGAGTAAGAATTAAGTGAGTGTTTTATATAGGCCTATCTAAAACTTGTCAATATGCTTTACTCTATTTTATAGTACATAGGCCCTACTGTAGTTAATCTGGAAGAAAATGTTATATTTTATATATTATTTTACATACTGTTGGGTAGCTTGTGGATTTCACCCTGTGGACCAGCCTTATTGATATAATATATATATGATGATATAATAATTCTTTATTGATTATATTTTGTATTGTTAATCTGAGTCTGCAAGTAACTAGTATAGGCCTAGGCTAACTAAAGCTGTCAGATTAATGTAGTGGAGTAAAAAGTGCAATATTTGCCTCTGTAAGTTAATACATTAGAAGTATTAAGTAACGTTAGCAGAAATGGAAATGCTCAAGTAGCCTACTTGTACAGTAGCCCGTCAGCCTACTTGAATGAATGTACTAGTTTCCACTACTGGTAACTGAGAACTTGAGAAACGCCAGAGACAGTTTACGATCTTTGGAAACGCCACGTAGTTAGTGTAATGTTTGCTGTTATCTTTGAATAAAAGATACGACTGGACCATAGACTACTCATCCATTACGCATACCGGCACTGCCATCTTTATTTGTTTACCTCCGGTTACACTGGTGTGCACTTCAATGACATCCGTAAAACATAACATTTTAACAGGAAGTTCCAAGGATGTTACCATAGATAGTATATAAGATGTTACATCCCCCTTCTTTTGAAAACAAAACATGGTCATGAACATACATGTTAGCTGCCATACATATTCATGGACTATGTCGTCTTATGGTATTCAACTCATCAGTCATTTTATCTTGCTTGGCAACGGTGTATTGCTATGTTGCATTACCAACATAAACATTTGAACCATTGGGACGCCATAACTGAAGTGTAACTTTATCAGGTATTTCCTCTGACAGAACTTTAGCTGCATCGTTTAAACATAACAAGGTAAGTATTCATCAAGCAAACAAAAATTTCTCACAAAACATTTTTTTTTTTTTTTTTTGATATAATTTCATAAGTCCAAAACTTCTCTTGGCCGTACTATGCGGCCTGACCTTGTGGTAGTGTAATGCGCTGACGCTATGGGGTTTGCTTGTGTGTCTGGTGTGTGTTCAGTGTTGTGTTGCAGTGTGACAGGCTCTAGTCCATGGCCATTTGGTGGACCTTCATGGTTTGTACCACCTTCTGGAGTCTGCAAGAGGTGACGCCTGTTTCACCTGAGAGTGTGACCTTCATCAGTGCAGATGTTGTATGACCTCTGGGTACCTGCTGTTTCTGTGACTGTTGCAGGTTTCCACGTCCCTGCTGGGAGCTGGTAGCGGACTGTGGCACCCACTGGTAGTGCAGGCAGTGTTTTGGCTGTTCGGTCATAATACTGCTTTTGCCGCCTTTGGCACAGTTCTCTCCTGCAGTGTGCTGTGGTGCAACAGGCAAGCTCTGGCTGCAGTTGCTTTTCAGTGACCGGGAGAATTGAGCGCAGACGCCTGCTCATCAGTAGCTGTGCTGGTGACTTCAGTCCATCAACCGGGGTGTTTCTGTATTCTAATAAGCTGAGGTAAGGATCCGTACCCTATGCACATGCTTTGTCCATGAGGGCTTTGGCTGTCTGCACAGTCTTTTCAGCCAATCCGTTGCTCTGTGGGTACAGTGGGCTGCTTGTGACGTGCTCAAAGTCCCATGCATGAGTGAATGCCCGGAACGCCTGCGAACTGTAACAAGGTCCATTATCACTGATTACAGTCTGAGGGATTCCAAACCTAGCAAACATGGCTTTCAGCTTTTGGATGACGGCTGTGGAAGTGAGGCTGGTGGTCTTCTCTACCTCAAAATATCTGCTGTAATAGTCAACTGCCACTATGTAGTCAGTATTATTCCATGTGAATAAGTCTGTGGCTATTACCTGCCAAGGCCTTTCGGGGATGGGGTGTGAGATCATTGGCTCCTTTGGGGCAGAGTTACATCGCTCGAGGCAGATGATGCAGGATCCTACTAGCGCCTCTATTTGTTTCCCCATGCCGGGCCAGAATACTGCGTCTCTTGCCCGTTGTTTACACTTTTCCATCCCTAAATGTCCTGAATGTATGCATGCAAGCATTTCAGCCCTGAGTGAGTGTGGTACAATGATTTTCTCCCCTTTTAGCAGGATGCCGTTCACCTTGGAGATCTCATCCCGATGATTCCAGTAATCTGTGACAGCATGTGGGCATTTTTTCCTTGATTCAGGCCACCCTGCCAAGGTAACCTGTGTCAGCACTGAGAGCTGTTCGTCTTGGGCTGTTGCAGCTCTGATCTCTGCCATTTTCCTGTCGCTCACCGGAGCGCTGCTGATCACTGTGTGTATTTGTGAGTCCATACCTTCGCTCAGTGACCGTTCATTACATTCAATTGGCTTTCTGGATAAAGTGTCCGCAACTGGGATTTGTTTTCCGGGCTTGTGTGTAATGATGATGTCATACCGTTGCAGCTGCAGTATCATGCGCTGTAACCTGGGCGGTGCAGCGGCCAGTGGCTTTCGCATTATTGCCTCTAGCGGTTTGTGATCTGATTCGACAATCACCTGTCGGCCATACAGGTACTGGTGGAACCTCTTGCATCCAAAGAGCACTGCATAGAGTTCCTTTTCGATTTGTGCGTAGTTCTGTTCAGTCTCATTTACTGCCTTGGATGCATATGCAACTGGCTTCTCTCCCTGGAGCAGGACTGCTCCTAAGCCGCATTTGGATGCATCAACTTGCAGTTTCACATCTTTGGTGTGGTCAAAGTATGTGAGGACGGGGCCAGGCTCCTGTGTTAGGAGGTCTTTTACCTGTGTGAATGCAGCGTCAAGGTTTAAGTCCCATACAAACTCGTTGCCCTCCTTCAGCAGCTGCTGTAATGGATCTGTGGCCTCTGAGAGTTTGGGGGCAAACCTGGAAAGGTAAGTGATCATGCCCAATATGGTCTCCAACTCTGCTCTGTTGCGTGGGGGAGCCATGTCTTTTATGGCCTTTATCTTGTTGGGGTCGGGCCGGATGCCGTCTCGTGTCAGCCTGTGCCCAAAGTAGCTCACCTCTGTCACGCAGATGACACTTTTATCCTTGTTCAGCTTGATGCCTTTCTCTCTTGTTCTCTCCAGCATACCACGCAGGTTGGCATCATGTTCGTCTTTGGTGCGGCCATACACCAAGATGTCATCCACAATAGCGGCGACGCCCGGAAGCCCCTCGTAAGCCTCATCGACTCTCCTCTGAAACTCATCCTGTGCAGAGATGATCCTGAAGGGGAGCCTCTTGAACCGATACCTGCCATAGATGGTATTGAATGTAGTTAACATGGATGACTTGTGGCTGAGTTTTATCGCCCAGTACCCAGACCTGGCGTCTAGTACGCTGAAGTATTGTGCACCAGCTAGTCTGGGTGTGACGTCATCCAGAGTGGGAAGCGGATAGTGGGGTCTTTGAATGGCTTTGTTTAGAGAGCGGGGGTCTAAACATATTCTAAGCCTCCCTGTTTTGGGCTTTTCTACCACTACCAAGGCATTTACCCACTCAGTCGGCTCTGTGACTTTCTGTATAATGTCCATTTCTTCCATCTCTTTTAGTTCGTCTTTGAGTCGGCTCCGCAGGGCATATGGGATGCGGCAAGGCGGACACACCACTGGTGTTACAGCAGGTTGAAGGCAGAGGGTGCACTCCCCAGGAAACAGTCCAATGCCTTCGAATACGTCTGCAAACTCATCTGTGATGCTAGTGTATGGCAGTGCGTTGACCATGTGCACTAGCTTAACCATGTTCAGATCTAAGCATGCTCGCATTCCCAAAACAGGAGGTGCATTTCTTGCACAGACTATGTCAAAGTCTAGCACGACTATTTTTTCTTTGTATCTGCACGTGAGCTTGCATGACCCTTCCACTACAAATCTCTGTTCACCATATCCTGAGATAGTACTGTCTGGTGGGTTAAGCACTTTATTGCCAAACATTTTGTGGAATGTGTGGGCTGGTATGGGCACCCGTGTCTATTTTAAATTTCAATTTGTGCCTCATTTCCCCTATTTGCACCTCTGCATATGCCTGTTCTTTGGCAATGTTAGCATGTAGCTTTGTGACAGCGTCAAAATACAGTTCATCTGGTGGCTGCTCCGCTCCGTCGGCGATAACATGCACTCTCTTGGGCTTGTACTTTGTCTTTGGTTGCTGTGTTTGTGTCCTGCACATTTTAGCAAAATGGTTTGGCTTCTTACATTTGTTGCATTGGCGTCCTTTGGCTGGGCATTCCTCTGTGCGTCCGTGCTCTCCCCCGCATGCTCCACATTCCTTGTTCCATACTGTATTTTTGGAGTCAGTCCGGTTTGTTGTCCATAACGTGTATGCTCCGATTTGAACGGTTTCCTGCTAACTGCATGAGCTGACTGATTAGCTGTGCTAGCAGTGGGACTATGCGTGGTTTTTAGCTGCTGCTGCGACAGCTCATGTGTCCGTGCAATATCAATAGCCTTTTCCAACGTTAGGTCTGTGTGGCATAACAGTTTCTCACGCACTTTAGGAGAGTTTGTGCCAAAGACGATTCTGTCTCTAATCATTTCGTCACTGTAAGGAAAATCGTAATCGTTCACAAGTAGTCTTAGCTCGGTTACAAACAGGTCGCAACTTTCACCCTCCCCTTGTATCCTCTGGTGGAATTTATACCGCGCGAAAATGGGGTTTGCTCTGGGTTTAACATAGGCCTCAAACCTGTCGTAGTACGTCTTGAGTGCTTTCCTTTCGTCTTCTGTGAGTGTCCATGTGCTAAATATATCGCTTCCTTTTTCACCAATCCATAGGAGTAGATAGCTGTACTTTTCTTTCTGCCGTTTGCTGTGTAGCGGTCCGGAGAATATTAGCTCCACATGTTGGCGGAATTTCTTCCATGCGTCGGGCAGATTGGATGAATCCCAATCCATCCGTGGCGTGGGGACACCTGTGTGTTCCATCTTCCGTCGTCAGGTCGATTTGAAACACTGGTCTATTCTGACACCATGTAATGTTTGCTGTAATCTTGGAATAAAAGATACGACTGGACCATAGACTAGTCATCCATTACACATAGCGGCACTGCCATCTTTATTTGTTTACCTCCGGTTACACTGGTGTGCACTTCAATGACATCCGTAAAACATAACATTTTAACAAGAAGTTTCAAGGATGTTACCATAGACAGTATATAAGATGTTACAGTTACCTAGATAGCTAATGCTAGCTAGTTTAGCTTCAGGAAGGTGGCTGCAACAGTCTGCAACTTTCGCCTATTTGTGTTGCGTTGTTCTGGCAGCGGCTAATGTGCCGTTACCGTCACTTTATTTGCTCAGGCTGCATGTCATCAGACTTGACTCATGACAAAGGCTTGCATGCCATGGACATCATTCTCCCGTAACTGTTAATTCACTTTAGCTTGAGCAAAGTGCCGCACTGTAGCCTCCAAACATGACAAGATCAACGTTAATGTTCGGTATGAAAATAAAAGCTTACCTCAAGGTTTGCTGGACACATTCGCCAATAAGCTCCTCACTCATTCATTATTGGATTGTTGATCATTTCCCACTTTTCACTAACTAACGTTACTTCTATGATGCGACCCAGTCGGGAAAACGATTCTAGCTATGATAGGCTGTCAAGTTATATTTTGTTGATCCATGGAGTGTAATGTTGCACTAAATGTGATGTGAAGATCGCGTTATCCCTCATAGCATTTTTTTTTCATTCTCAATAGTCTACCCATTTTTTTTTCTCAATTCATCATTTGGTCTGTAGACTGTCAGCAGCGAACTTTTGTCCAACCATCAATCCCCCAAAACCCCCCAAATATATTCCGTTTGCTGTCATAGAAGGCAAAGAAAATATTTCACATTTGGGGAACTTTTACTTAAATGAGTAATCGATCATCAAAATAGTGATCAACTAATGGGTAAATCGACTAATCAGTTCAGCTCTAATTGCAAGCATGAGGAGTGGATGATTGTGTCAAAAGTCCAATTCCTTTAAGAATTACACTGAAAGTGTGTGTGTGTGTGTGTGTGTGTGTGTGTGTGTGTGTGTGTGTGTGTGTGTGTGACAGGTTCAGAACATTAGCCAGTCAATGGAGGTGCTGGACCTGCGGACGTACAGAGATCTACAGTATGTAAGGAACACTGAGGGACTAATGAAAGTGGTGGATGGAAAGCTGAAGGTGGCCTCGGAAAATCCCCGCAGTCTCAATCCAAAGGGCTTTCAGGTAATTGGCTGTCTGTCACCTTCTGTACAGTGTGTGTGTGTATTATTCTCAAGTGAATTCAGATACTATATGGGGCATTGCTCTCCATGTGCACACAAACTTTGCCAGATGCATCATCTCTTTTGCTCTTCACACACAATAAAATGTTGTATGACTCTTGATAGACTGCCGTATAGATACACAAATTCAATTCCAAAACAATCTTTGAGTCATGGGCAGAGGAAATGTGAACAAATTGCACATGCTCCTGAATTATTAAACTCCTGGAAGAGGAGTGTTTTTTTCTATATTCTTCTCTTTACATCCTTTCCTTTTTCTCTCCCCACTCAGCCTCACTTTCTCTATATACTTAACATTCTGGTGTCTGCTCTTAGATAACATATTCACATTTATCTCTACCTTATCTCTCTACAAACTCAGGCTCAGCAGCCATTATCAGCGGGCCTTTTTGTCTTCCTGTCAGCATGCTGTCTTGTCCAGGCTTTCTCCACATTTCTCACGCCCTTACAGATATTAGATGGACCATAAAATAGTTTGATTAAAAGATGCCTTGATAAATGCTAAGTGTGCTTTACCACTGGGACCCAGCATGAATGGCTGTGTTTTGCTTTGTTTTATGAAAGTGAGGCCAGTGGAGATAATGTAGATGTTTATGAAATTAGCAAATTCCTCAGTTAAGCCTAGAGATGACTAAAATATGCAGGATAGTAAGCATTATATCCCAGGACTTGTCTGAATGCAAATCCGCAATCCAATAAAGAGAAAAAAATCTTTAAAAAGAAAAAAAGGATTTGACCAGAGCAGGTTGGCTGATGAATGCGTGCAGCTCAAAGTTGCCAATGGCAGAGCGCTGGGAGATTAACGAGACCAGATTTTCGTGGCTTGAAAAGGGGAAAATGAGATTTATGATGTGGCGCCACAGGGCTGAGAGCTGCTCCATCACCAGATTTACGATAAACCTTAACAAGGAGGAAACAGCCCCTCCTGTGGCGGCCACACTTTATTGATACAACTATTTCTCTCCTGAGCCTTCTAGCTTCCGAGCAGGCAGCCTGGCTCTCCTGCTGCTTTCTGCACTCCTACCTTAGTACACATTGTTCTTTTCACTTCTAAACACGAGTCACAGACCAAGTGTACATCCTGCAGCATCATGCATGCTCCTTACTGTAGGCGAAAATCACCTGAACCAGCTGAGACAGTAAGTGCATTTGGCCTGATCGAAAATAATGTGTGAATTCAGTGGCTTTCTAATTCACACAAAGGATTGTAAATGGAATTTAATCAACTTACAGATCATAAAAAGAAGCCTGTACAAGTGATGTGTACAGTATTCTAAGATATAGCCAAAGAAAGAGAAATCCAATTTCAATATATATAACGGAAATGTCAGTAATACATGATATCGCAGTAAATTACTCCTTGGTGCAGTTGTACTATGCATTTTATGATGAATACAGGCACTAAGAAGTCGAAGAAACAGCATCCAGCTACAATATGAGCTCCTGATTGAGAGATGATTTACGAACCAGAAGCAATAACTGAAGATTGAAAGGCTAGCTCCTCTGCGCACAAGCCCCTGTACTGACTAGTATGGTCGACATCATCCCCTGTCCTACATTCTCCCAGGGTTTAATCTTCTCCACCCCTTTTTGCTCTTCCATGCGTCTTTCTCTGTGATTACTATCTTAGGAGTTGAAAGACAAGGTGACCCAGCTGCTCCCCCTGCTGCCAGTGCTGGAACAGTACAAGACGGACGCCAAGATGATCCTGCGTCTTCGGGAGGAGGTGAAGAATCTGTCCTTGGTGCTGATGGCCATTCAAGAAGAGATGGGGGCCTATGATTATGAGGAGCTGCGCCAGAGAGTCCTGCTGCTGGAGACCAGGCTCCACTCCTGCATGCAGAAACTAGGTATAAGATATATGCAAATGGGTGTGTGGGTGGATGGGTATTTGGGTCATTGAGTGTTTAATTTGAAAGGAATTCTCAAATATCATTGTAACACTTAAACAATTAGAGGTTAGACAACAGCAATGCAGAAAGGAATTAATGATTAAATTAAGATTATCAATGGTCAAAAGTCTATAAGCCTGAATGAATAATTGATTGTGTTCTCATGTAATGTGCTAGCTTAAACTGATAATTTTACAAAATCCCATAAACTGATGACTTAACAGGACAAGACTGCAGTTACAGTTTGGCCTTTAGGTCATTAGTGTTTTGTTATTGTCTTCCATTCAGCGTGTGCATAAAGCAAATGACTTCATGCGGAGAGATACTGTAATAATTAGAAATAATAATTGCTCGTTAAATATATTTATTTCCAGATAACTTTTAGTATGTACTTTACAATACTGGGGAGGTAAACAAATGCAAATAATATATAAAACTAAGACAATTATGGAAACATCGCAAAATATAACATGCATGGATATTTTAAATATGTCTAGAAAAAACAGTCAATCTATAAATAAAATATTTCATTTTTTTTCACTTATGAATTATCAATCCCATCCCGTGTGTGTGTGTGTGTGTGTGTGTGTGTGTGTGTGTGTGTGTGTGTGTGTGTATAAGTGCCACAGTATGTACATGTTTATGTCCTACATAAATACATACAGTACATACATTTGTATGGCGTCTTACCTCTTTCTCTTTTTTGACCTCCAGGCTGTGGAAAGCTGACTGGAGTCAGTAATCCCATCACAGTACGTGCATCAGGGTCAAGGTTTGGCTCCTGGATGACCGATACCATGATCCCCAGCTCAGACAACAGAGTAAGTCCCTCTGTTTCTAGGCTCACCCCTGAACAAGAACCCTTTAATCCATGCTACCTACTTCATAGTTCAAACATAGAGGATAAAGTAGAACCAAAGTCATTGTCAAAAAAAACTCTGTCAGCTGCTCAATGGATAAAATATCCGTCACAGCAACACTGTCATGTTACTTCGGTGACTGATTGACTGTTTTGCCTGAGTAGGACTCCTCGTGAGCTCTGGAAGAGGAGAGACAAGGAGAGAAATGGGGATGCAAAGCTGAGTAACTGATGGATAGCATCCCTTTTCCTTCTCCCTGTCTACCTCTGTCACTGCAATTTCAGCTGATTAATCACTTCATCATCAGTGGAGAAATGAATGAGTTGTTTGGGCTAAAGTTTTCTAAATCACCTAGGTAATTACCAGGAGTGTGCTGAGATGCTCTGGATCCAGATGATATAGTAATGGCTTCGGCTGATTAGAGATGACATGTGGTTTCGTTTGGGCAGATACTGTACATGGTTAGGGGGTTAGAAGCAGGTGGAAAAAGACAAATGATGGAGAAAATTAAGAGGAATTGTGGGGCCTGGTGAATTGAGGAAGTGGTGGAAAAGTGGAAGAGAATATTAACCATCTGTAGGGGAGAATGGAAACTGATGAAGTTTAAGGGGAGAGATTACGATGGCCTTTTTCCATCCCCACCCTGAATCATAACTAAATAGATATTGCCACAGAGAAGGTGAATTTCTGTGATTGAATGTCCTGATCTTTGTCTTTAATCACCTTACTTGCTGAGATCACATTAGGCTATTTAGATCAATCACTGATTGTATTAATAGCCAGATACATCAACAATATCACATCAACACCCTCACCAATCATGATAATCATATTTGGGGAAACGTCATTGTCGCTGAGGCGCCAAAAAAACATGGTCTGGCTCAGCTCTAGGGACTCTTTTAGCAGGCAGGGGAGAAACAATGCCTAATGTTCCATAATCTCCCCTTCTCCATAATTCAGCTGCTGTACCTCACCTCCCCCGACTCCTCCCATACACTACCTCTCGCCCCACTGGAATTGTTATTGCAGGAGAGTGCCTATTCTACACCTAGAAAGCATGCAAGAGCAGGAAAAGAGAGAAAGTGGAGAAAAACGATGGGTGGAGCATCAGAAGAACGAGAGCTACATATTAGCAAAGCTCCCTTGATATGTTAAGGGAAAAATGAATATCTTAGCCAACTGCAGTTTAATTGAATCAATTAAAGGCTGAACTGTGCCTCTGCGGAAGCATAGAGAAAATGAGATGGGAGATGCAGCCAGAGAGGGGCCATGTCAGTGGAGAGATCCGCTGAGAGTGCTTGAAGAAAACGATAGAGCTGCTAAATGGATTGATTTTCTGTAAATGTGGACTAGAAAGGCCAGGAGCACAAGCAGTGGTTGACTGCAAAGCACAGGCAACGTCTTTACTCCCACACGTGGTAGAGATCAATAGTTCTGCACACACATTCAGGTATGTACATGAAGGCATACACTCACACTCAAACAAGTGGAGATTCACCACATACAAACAACACACTTACTTTGCTCAGGGCATTGCCGCCGGCTATAATGAAACATTGCTCACAATGTTCTTGCAGAGAGGTGTATCAGGTATAACAATATACTCCTGTAACCTCTAGATCTTCTCATTATCTCCTTCAGTTTGTCTCTTCCCAATGGGATTCATTTGTCTTCTCTCCACAGGTGTGGTCCATGGATGGTTACTTCAAGGGACGGCGTGTCCTGGAATACCGCACAATGAATGATTTCATGAAGGGACAGAACTTTGTGCAGCACTTGCTGCCTCACCCCTGGGCAGGCACTGGTCATGTGGTCTACAACGGCTCACTGTACTACAACAAGTACCAGAGCAACATCATCATCAAGTACCACTTCCGTTCTCGAAGTGTGCTGGTGCAGCGCAGCCTGAGTGGGGCCGGCTATAACAACACCTTTCCCTACTCCTGGGGTGGCTCCTCTGACATCGACCTGATGGCGGATGAGAATGGCCTGTGGGCCGTTTACACCACCATCCCCAATGCTGGAAACATTGTCATCAGTCGCCTGGAGCCCCAGAGTCTGGAGGTGCTGCAGACTTGGGACACAGGCTTTCCCAAGCGCAGTGCTGGAGAGTCTTTCATGATCTGCGGTACACTTTATGTCACCAACTCCCACCTGGCTGGTGCCAAGATCTACTTTGCCTATTACACCAACACATCAAGCTATGAGTACACAGACATCCCTTTCCACAATCAATACTCCCACATCTCCATGATGGACTACAACCCCAGGGAGAGGGTCCTGTACACCTGGAACAACGGACACCAGGTGCTCTACAATGTCACACTGTTCCAGGTTATTAAGACTTCTGGGGACTGAGAGCCCTCAGACTGACCCACTCAAATAATGCTGTGATTTTTGTTCGGGGAGGGCAAATGAGCTGTGGAGGTGGGTAGGGCTATGGGTGGTGTGGTTAGGGGGGCTTCAGTGTATGGGCATAGGCTTGGATTTTTTTTTAAAGAATTTCATTCTTCATAGAGTGCTATTATTCACATTCTCAACAAAAAAACACTCCGGCAGCAAGGTCGGTAAAGATACAAAGACTGAGCGCTTCTCTTATTTTTCTTTCTGTGATGAGTAAGCATGGTTCTTTTTATTTGTGATGAGAAATAAATATCAGTCTTTACCATTCATGACTTTGTATTTCATTGTCACTTTTATTTCAAGTAGACCTTTACTGTATCTCGGGAGGGGTGAACAACAAAGGAGAAACTCTGTGTTGTAAAAACATGGCTTCAAACTTTGATGTGTGTACTCCCAAGGTGGGTTCTTCTTAAAAAGGTATAAATAGGTGCAGCATTTATTTTTTTAGTTATGACCAATGTTTCTTTTATTTCTTTTTGGATGAGGGGACATGCAAATATTTATTCCTTGTTGGTCACCGAATCCTATCTGAGATAGAAAATGCGTTTAGAATAAATTGCAGCTGTTTTTCAGCATGAAATCCAAAATACTTCACATTTTAAAATGTTCAATGGCATAATTTCAATGGAATAATTGCATCTATTTAGTGATACTGAGTGGCTATTACCACCACACCCGAATCATAAAATAATGAGGTGACAGCATGTGAATATTGACAAGTCAATCTCCAGGGCTGCATTAAACCATATCTTTGAAAACATTCCATCCAATTTTTTTCCATCTAAAAAAAGCCAGGCCATAGGTTTCTGTGTAATAAAACAGTGTTACATTTAACTGCAATAGGTGGCTATTGCAGTACTTACATTTTATGTTTCAAGGTGAACTGAAAATGAAAGCAAAACATCTGCAGGAGCAGGTGGTGCTGGGAAGGGTCGAGAAGCACAAACAGGGAAGGAGAGACGAACTGTAAAAGGAATTCTAAGAGCATTTACATTTGAGAAATGAGGCTTCACAATTGCTGTTGCATGTCAAGCTCCAATCTGTTTTAATCTTGTTAGTCGCACAGCTCCCCTAAGGTGCTCTCTGCAGAGAAATGTTCAAACACAAGGCATACAGTGGGACACTGCTCACATGAAAGTCTCAAACTAACCTTTTATTGCATCTTTGTTATTATTAGCTACTGCAAATAATTCTGAAGCCACATTGGCACTGTGCTGTCAATGCCATTTAATTCCTTTCATTGATAAGACTTCTTAAAGGCCCTGACACACCAACCCGATTATCGGCCATCAGACAGTCTGGCGAGGTCAGTGACTCAAGTCTGTTCGGTGTGTTCCGTGCCATCATCAGTCAGAGGAGCCATCGGCCTTCATTTAGGCCGAGTTGACATGTTCATCGGAAGGCGGGCAGTCGGACTCAATGGCCAATCTGATTGGTGGAGCGCTAACCCGGAAATGACAAGCAGAATGAGCCTGACGAACGCCTCTCAAAATATGACAAAAATCTTTTAAACTGACCTTTGTCGATCTGAAATGAAGACAGATTCAGCAACTGCATGGCCTATTTCTCGCTTAAAATGTTTTCAGAAACATGTTTCGGTGAACTATCTTCGTAAAATATGAGCTCGTATTCTGAACCAGCCGCCATTATGCTTGTTTGTAAAATCCGGGAGCAGCCAGACCCACGTGACGCGTTCGTCCAATCAGCTGCCAGTTTTCATTTTTTGGGGCGACAATACAGATTAGCGCTGCCTGCTGTTATGGAGACATATTACGTCTCGCACACATGCAGAATGTACATTCAAGTCGGCGTCGCTTCGGTGTGTTCCGAGGCACTTTTTTGACCAACTCGGGGAGGCAGTCAGTCCAACTGCCTTTTCTGCCAAAGGTCGGCCGTCGGGTTAGTGTGTCAGAGCCTTAAGGGTGCATTCATTCTTTGAAGAGTCTGTGGTGGACACAGAAGCCATACAATAAAATAGGAGGTTCCATTTTTTTCTTTCCTTGCGTAACCATGGTGATCTTATTCATCCGGAATGACCTTTCTATCAATAAAGTGCTGTGCTGAAGAGAACCCTGATGAGTTCATACATGGGAGTGGCTGACATTTAAAGCACAATACAATACCAACAATACAGCATACAGTACAGAAAGAGTGCATTATTGAAAGTACACTGTAGAGGGAAAATAAAGTTTTCAAACCTGTGAAATCTTTGTCCAGTCTTCATGAAATTCAATACAGAGCCAGGCTTGACAGGCCCAACATCGTTTTGTAAAGTTACAATAATACAAAAATGTAGATATATATGTAATCGGTTGCATAGTGAACTGAAGTTTCATATAAACATTGAGATGAGAGTGGAAGACTGTTAATATTGTCGTCCTCCTGATCCACCACAGCATCCTATCTCTGCTCGCCCACTGTCTAAACAAAAAATAAAAGGATGATCAGACTGCCCTGTCAGCTGCTAAGAAAATAGCAAACCCTAATTGTGCAAGCAATTGTCTGCACAATTAGGGCAGAACAGGACAGAAGCTTACTTATTATTATTTCACAGATCGTCTTCCATTAAAGTCTGCAGCTGACAGTTGCACCAATACACAAAGGCATTTAATGCTAAGCATGACTGGTTAAAATGGACCTACACTTTCCAGGAAAGGAAATAATGACTGTGCACAGACAATGCAATCTCTATGATTAAACACACTGAAAAATAAAGTCAGCAAACTAGAAAGAAACATTCATGTGAGAAATATAAAAGGAACATCTATCCATTCATGTATGTATTCTACTTACCTAAAACCTGTAACTAAATGGGCTCCACAGTAGACACAAATATATGTACTGCATTTAGTTACAATGAAATATAAGTTATTGCCACCACTTCCACTCAGTATAATTTCTTGCAAATTCATATGTTGCTGAGAGAGAAATGGAAAAAAATGCAATGCTATCACCAAGTAGTGCAGAAAAAAAAGTTGTGTTAACAAAATAATCAATTACTGCGAGTGTTTGCTGCCAGCAGTATAACCATCACCTCCAGCATTTGTGAGGCAAACATCAGCTCCGTGGGCACCAGTGCGTATGCTGTTGTGGCAACTAATGCTCAGAGCCCAGGGCCAGCAAATGAAGTGTTAAACGAAAAAGATCGGAGGACATGACCAACAGCATCAAATTATTATGGCCCCATTTGAGTATTGTATCATCCTATCTGTGTCAGGATATATCATCTCCAGTTAAGGCCTACTTGTCAGTGCACAACCCTTGCTGTGGAGCAACAGCACTTATGTGTCTTCTTTGCTCAAGATCATCCTGAGGGTAACAGAAAAATTGGATGGAAAATGGCAAAGGTTGTGATTCAGGGGGCCTCAAATCACTATGCTGGTTCACACAGTGTGTAAATCTCTCAAAGCTAAGATACTGGAGATATATCTGCAAAATTGTCCCCTGCAACAGACTGCAGGCTTGTCTGTACATCAGAGCTCTTGCTGGGTGTTGTCATTAGAATGCCTATCATAGGCATAAGGTTGTACGGATGCAATGCCATAAAAATGCAAATTGTAAATTATTGACAATATTGCAAAGCATTTGATTATATGGAGATTTTGACCATATTCAAACGTTAAATGGCAAATTGGTTTATAAACTGTTAAATAATTACAAAGGAGCTATTTGGTATGATCATATTAGCACTGTCAACTGAGTGGACAAATGAAAAGTGTGGTGTAAAACTCAATATGATGCAACTACAAAATAGTTGCTAATATGAGATGGCAATGATTAGTTATTGGTTTTGTGCCACCAAGCACCTGATTTATGTTCAAACCCATTGGGACAATACTGAACTGGAGAAAGTGAATTAGGAAAGTCTAAATGTGCAGCTTAAAGTTTCACATAATGATGGTTAGAGTTTAGATTCTCGGCCGTTATTTTCCGCCACATCCTCGGGCCCGGGCCGGACCCTTGATTAAGCAATTTTTTTATTTTTTTTATTTTTTTATTTTTTATCCATTACCTTATTATCCTATTTGGGTGGGGAGATAGCTATGCCATAATCAGAAATATTATAAATATATATATAGGCTATATAAAAGTAACAAATGTGTACAAAAGTTAGGCTGCAGTTACAAAATGCAGCACGTGTCATGCGCGGAGTCTCCTCCTCTCGCACGCATCACACCGGGCCTGCTGTGCTGTATTGTGTATCTTAAGTGCAACATGGAGCTTGAAGATGTAAAGAAAAAAAGAAAAACAGGAGAATTAACTTTGAGCAAGTATGGAGGAAAGTCGGAGGTATGGAAGCAGTTTAAACAAGTCGTGGGCAGTGACAACAATATGTTGTTCATCATTGTTTCTTTTTTTTTTTTACGTTTCTTCATTCGGATCCATTTGCGATCCGTTCCATTCTAAACAAACAGCGCAGTTTACAGGCTTCGTCCTTGTTGTATTATTCTAAACAGATTTCTGCAGTTCAAACAACTCTGAATTGTAGTTGAGAACGTCAGTTATAACGGCCCACGTATTAAAAAAATACGTAATTAGAAAATAATTACAGTTAATGTGTCGGGCCGGGCCGGTCTCGGACGCAACGTGCTCGGGCTCGGGCAGGTTCGGGCTTGATTTTTTGGGCCGATCTAAGCTCTAATGATGGTATTACTGAGCTTGTAAAAAAACTAACTGTAGTGACTCAAATCTCTATACTGAACTAAATGAGCAAAGTGAATCAAGATTTGCAAAGCTGGCAGCCAGACAGTAACTGATGAAAAGTGTGAAACTTGTACATGAGTGTGAAAAAGATGCTTCTGTAAAAAGGCAGGTGGATAATTTGTAGACTCTCAGTGGCACAGGAAGACAAATATTCACATCCCAGATTATAATCAAGTTCAATTTGAGGATGAAAGAGGGCGTTTGATGTCTTTGTTGCAAACGAAAATATAATTATACATGAAATAAATTTGGCATCTGGAGACAGGTGTACAGTCAAAACACATTACAACACTGTAAAGCAGATTACAATAATTGCCATTAGAAATTCAGATCATGTGTCCAAGTTCTTATTGCCAAAACATCGGCAATCTTTTTTTTACTAAATTACCCACTATTGCAAAGAAATTGCTAGGTAATACGTATCCATTCTTGGCAAATAGCACGGCGTAGCATGCAAGGTATCTCTGTATAAAATAGTAAAGGAAAAGTTTAGAGCCAAGCTGTTTGTCGTGCTTGGTGAAACATGGAAACAACTGCAACTAGTTTACCTTGAAAGACCCTCAGCCATTTCTTCACTTAAATTTTTCATTGGTGTAGGGGTCAGTGGTGACTTTGCCATAACATTTCCTTAATGCAGAGTTTTACAGGTCCCTAGGGAAAACAAAAGAACCAACTTTAAATGAAAGCTGGCCTGAATAATAAGCAACCAATTTTTTGGCGAATATATTAACCTACAGAAATCTCTCAGCCTGAGCATGCTGCATTAATGCAGAGCAGAAATCCAAAAGGAACAATAGACCACAGATACCCTGGCGGCTTGGTTTATTTAGAGTGGCTATGAGCATGCATTCTCACATGCACTTGAATGAATTGGGGATAGGTATGGCAGCAATAGAAGTGGTTTGATAGAGTGCACAGGGGTGAGCTTCATAGGCAGGAACCGAGATAGAGACAGCAACTCAATAATTAAGAAGCACGTTCCCACTTTAATCATGCAGCCATCCTCGGGACGAAGAGTTTGTTTTGATGGAAATGCAATCATCTGTGTGTGGAGCTGTTCTTGAGATACAATACTCCTCTTTAATTCAATTGTAGCGTACATTCAGAGTACATTTGCTCTCTGTCCCTTCAATCCATAGCTTAGTTACAACTAAGACAGCAAGGCTCACTATTGGTCCGGCTCTTGTTTCATATGTTTGCAAATTCACCGGTTCCTTCACTGCACCATTCTTCCTCATGTACCCTAAGCCATGCTTGCAACAACACCTCCTCTCTTCCAGATTCACAATAAACAAACTTTTTCTGCCCCTTGAGGTAACACAGAAGCACTCTGAACAGTGCTTTGAACATTTGTTTCCTCATGATTAAACATAACTTGCACTCGGTTTCCTTATTTCCCCCCACATTTGATATTCATGTTTGAACTCAAAAAAGAATGTGAAGGTGCCAGGATGTGAAGATGGAATAACGGTTTAGAGAGAGACAAGGTCATTTTACTCCACTTAACTCTTCAGAGAACCATGCTCATTAATTGGCTCTTTAATTGTGTTTTGAGCTTTCATTGATTCAGCAACCACATCCCTAATCTCATTGGGTACTGTTTTGTGAAGGACAGTAAAGTAGAATCATTCTGGGATGCATCCAGGGGTGATTCAGTTTTATAACCCTGATGTCCTGACATCGCACACTTCACTGAGGCAGTAAAGATTTACTATGAAACATTGAACTGCAGGCTCTCCTGGATACCTCTCCTCTTTCTGTAATTACAGTAAGATTCCGCTGGAGAAAAGAAATGACAGTTTAGCTCTGGTGTGCTGGTAGAGAAGAGGGGTCAGGATACTTTAAAATAAACATCACAATACAGTACAGCTGCAAGCAGTTTTATGAGCAATATGAGTCCAATAAGTGCAATGAGCCAATGTTACAGAAAATGAAAAAGAATATTGAGAAAAAGAAATAAAACACATTTCAGCACTCAATGCCTCAAGATGTTATAACATGTGCAGAAATCAATGCTTTGAAAGTAGACAGAATATAGACTTGAATAAGAAATTGGGCTGTCAATCAAAACTATCATCCCAGCAGAATATGAGCATTTTTATAGTTGCACCTGTGTGGCTAAATGCAGCCAAAAGCAAACGCAGGATCACTTGTCATGTCCACCAAACTGGGTTACAAGACTGTATTCACTGTGATTCAAGAGCAATTTTATTTTTTCAGCCAATTAGCATTGAATATATAAAGGCAAGGCAAGGCAGTTTTATTTATATAGCACATTTCAGCACAAGGCAATCAAAGTGCTTTACATAAAATAGCAAACATCAAAAAGCAAAGAGCAAAAATATAAAATAATAAATATAAAAATATTAACAAATACAAATTTAATAAGAGATCAAATACAAGAATAAAATTCACAGTTCAGTATAAAAATTGATAAGAGATAAAATGCAAGAATAAAATTCATGGTACAGTATAAGAATTAAGGAAAGGCAACATCAAAAAGAAAGGTCATCAGCCTTGATTTAAAGAGTTGCGGCATACCTGCACTTTTCTAAAAAAGAAGGATCATTTGTGTAGATAATCCCAGATGTTTTCTGTGAGATTTAGTGGGGAAAAAAACCTTCACAAAACTTCAGCAAGAAATACATTTGTGAGTTTTTTTTTTAAGGTTTTTGAAAAGTTTGACCAGAACAATCATTGGGATGCAGTAAATGGTCCTCCTGCCCACAAAACGCTGACAACCAATCAGAAAATGATTGTGGGCCTGTCAAGCCTTGATCTGTACCAAATTCACGAGGACTGGAAACTAATTTCACGGGTTTGAAAAACATGTTTTAAGGCAGAAAAACTAGACTAATGGAAATGAGTATGATAAATGTGGTGCATTAGCTTAAATGCTAAGTAAATAATAGCACACTGTCAGACCAATGTGGTACTACTATTTTTCACATTAGTCAATTAAATGATGGGACTTTTTTTTAAATGCCCAGCAGAATGTAATAAAACTCTTGTCAGTTGGTGTTGATGAAAATGCGACAACATATAATCTAAAAATAATAATAATCTGTCTTTCTTTTTAAGAGGGAGCAGTTGCAATCCTTTCAACTCACACTCCTTTCAACCCTTCCTGCTTTAATGACTTGCACCTTTTTGCAAAGTAAATGCATTCATTTGCAAAAAGAGCAAGTCAGCTTAAAATTGGCATCAATCACACTTCCCCCATACCTACCACTTACCGATTTGTCCTTCTTAGTGCATTTCAGCCAGTTCATTTCAGCCATTTTCTTGAGAGTCAATTACAGCATTTGCATACAGTAAGCAGTTGTGTTTAAATGAATTTCTCTTTAGTGGATGCTTCCTGCCCATCTGTGCAAGCACCAATGAGAGCCGAAAATATGTGGGACATCCACCTAAACCTCTAATTTAGGCTAACAGTATAGACTAACTGACCTAAGGAAAGTGATGAGTAGCGGCTGCTTGGCTTAGCAAATATGAGGTTGATCACCTGTGATGGACAATTTGCACTGTACTGTATGTGATTTATCCTGAATGTAATGTGTGACAACATCAGTCTTGTAATTCCCCTGGAAGCATAGCCTATATTCCATGGAAAATATACTATGTGAAATAGATTGCTTGAGACATTATTATTCCCCTTCAACTGATGTTACAACCCAGTTATGATGATGAGGACAATCACACACACATCTTAAGGCAGAAGAGAATCAGCTTGGCATTTAAGGTTGTTGTGTTTATGACAGCAATTTTTCCCATGTTCAAACTATTTGAATGGAATCATCACAAACAGTGAATTCCCTCGTGGCAGAAAAGTAAATCTTACGGAGACCCCGTAGGGTCACAGTGGGATTCTTTTGTTAGAACTATTTTTGCGTTACCTCACAAAACTAATTTTGCATTTACCTTGAGCCATAGGAGCAGTTGGTGTGTTCCAGTCCAGTTATAATACACTGCCAGTTTAGGGAAATACCGAATGGAGAGATGATGTGACACTTTACATGCATTTATTGCACATTACTTCTTTCGAAAGGTCGAGCTCCGACAGTAAACAGCTACTGGCTGTGAGCACAGCTGCTCTGCCTAGCTGTAGAGGGCGTGGATGTGGATATTGCTCGGACTACGACTGCATTTATTTTTCCAATCAATGGTGCAATGGATATGGCTACCATAGCTGTAATGTGACTGCACATACACAACCCCATGTTGTGACATGGGATTGTGTGTGTGCAGTGAATTGAAATTAATTATAAATAAACGTGTCAAAGCAATAACCATAACAACCAAATGGTTGGCTACAGCACAGCATCGGTGTACTTCCTTTTTTTAAATAGCACAAATCAACAAAAGAAATACCTTGTTAAGACACCTGCAAAGACCTAAAAGCTATTATAAATGACTAACTGAACAAATGAATCACTTGATATTTTCTCCCCTTTTTTAACATGTGTTAAGCACTGCTTCACCAGTTTAAATATAAGAGGCTCCCAGATTGTGACTACTCACTACAAAGTAAGTCACACACAGAAAATGGATTTCTATAAATGCTGTTGGTAGATCGGCTATTGTACTATGCAGTATTCATAATCCTGGACAAAGCACACCGAAATTCTACCCAGAACAAATGTATATAATGGTGCCTCCAGTTTGTTAGTATTTATTATAGGTTTCAGGCTAATATTTTAACTTAGTAGAACATGATGGACGTGTTTATAAAAAGAGTTTCTGTTTTCAGGCAGGGTGTAGGTTTATGGAACCTACACCCTGAATAAGTACCAACACTCCCAGATGAGCAGCTATAGAATATAAGCAACTTCAACTGCAGCACTCTATATTAGAAAGTTCAGGCAAGTGACGTGAGGGGTTGTAAGGGAGACAGATAGAGTGACAGACAAAGTGAAATCCAGGTTAAGTGAGAAGACACAGATCACAAGCCTTCTCCACTGTATGTCAGTGAGACAAGATGCTGTTCTCTCCCCAAGAAGATCAAAAGAGATGAGGGGGCGAGAGAGAAAGAGAGAGAGAGAGAGAGAGAAAGAGAGAGCTATTTCCTTTTCTTATGTCCTCTCTCTATTCTGTGACAAAATGAGGAAGTTTTCAAAAAAGAAAAAAAGCGCTCTGTCATAAAAACACCATGGGGAAATGGCCATAGGAATGGCAACAGGAGGGTGATCATTTTACAGACGTGAAATGCTATGAGACTAAAACACAGAACTAATTGCATCAAAAATCAAATCTCAATGGACACCTTTATAGTGTTTGGATTACTCGCTCTGGTAGGTGGACTGCACACGTTTGGTACTGTGGATATTCTTATCTTGCATCAAAACTGACTTATATAACTGACATATCATGATTTAACATACATTCTATGTTGTTTGTTTTTTTTGTCAGGCTTACACAAGGATATATCTACATCCAGGTGTAGACTACAGAAGCTCATTCACATACTGTCAACAGAACCTGCTGTGGCTCATTCACACCTGCCTCATCACAGAATTACAGATGACTTCAGCCCATCTGATTCAACATCAAAGTCACACAATAATCACACACAGGCACACAATAAAACAATACAGTACACCATAAAACATAGAGAAAAAAACATGTTCTAGCACTACATCATATGCATTATGGTCAGGAGCTATTGTGAACAAAGCCACTGTGTGTATGCATTTATAAAAAACTAGCACAAGCTCTAGAAAGACCACAATTAAAACTATTTAAATATCACTCATCAATACAGCAAACTGCCCCCAGTGGTCATGTTTTCCAGTTCATCACTTGAAGTGCTGACCTTGTGTGCTCAATGTTTCTTTCTTTCTTTCTTTCTTTCTTTCTTTCTTTCTTTCTTTCTTTCTTTCTTTCTTTAACCTATAGTGACTTTAGTGACCAGTCTAGTCTCAAGATAAGGGGAAAAGATCTTACAGTAATGAAAATCATGATCAGCCAACATGGTCACCAGTATGAAAAAATGTGGTAAAGGCAACACATTCTGTGAGGAACTTACAATACAATACAAAAGCAGTAATTGGTTTTATTTCAAGAGAAACTGGTGGCATTGTAATGCAATCCAAGAATTCTTCACATCATAATCTAAAGCATACAGTAGATGTTCTGATAATACATACTCAATCACAAACAATAAAATGCTGTTAAATTTCACCATGTGCACTTTTAATTTCCATCATACATAAAAAACTAGCTCCCTGTGGTTAGGATTAAGTTACAGACTTTGCATAATAATCTTATCTCATCCTAATGTGAAGGTGTGCAGGGTGTCCAGGGTTAATATAGTTTGTGCAGTATTCCTCTGCTTGTTTGTAACATTATTGGTGCTGCGCTCTCAGTGGAGACGTGGGCAGGAGCTTGATTACATTTTCTATCTCATACTGTATCATCAGTGTAGAAGTATTACTGTTAATACAATTCATAAGAAATGAATTAGAACCTTTTACTTTGCCTTTTTATTAGTGCTGTCAAACGATTAAAATATTTAATCGCGATTAATCGCATTAATGTCATAGTTAACTCGCAATTAATCACACATTTTTCTCTATTCTATATGTCCCTTGATTTCTTTTTGTCCCATTATTTTTTCTCATTTTAACGCTCTTATCAACATGATACAATACTTTTAAAATGGTGCCTGAACCGAAAAATGTATATATATAAATAGCACCTTGTTCAATTGTATTTGTCTGTTCTGTATGTTCAAAAATATAAAACAATAAAAAGTTGATCTAAAAAAAAAAAAGGAGCACAAAACGGAGAAAACAACCACTGGATGGGAAAAGGGTATTGTACAATAACTTGGAATGCACCACGAGGCTGGCGAGGCTGAGTCTGTGTTTTTCAGACAACGGCAGCTACAGTCTGGTGTTAGAATCCTCTCCAGTGAAATACAGTCACACTTTACACCGTTTAGCTGTCAGCATTTTAACCGTGTTTACTCCAGCTGCTAGCTAACAGTAGGTTAACGTTAGCTGCTGCTAAGTGTAGTGTTGACTAGCGTCCCGTGCGGCGATGTTTCAGTTCCCTCTAACGTCCATTTTTGGAGCATCAGAGAGAAGCGCAGGCATTTAAGTGGCACCTAAATAAGGCACCGAAATCCACGTTGCTATTCGGTCCGGTAGATAACGGTCGATAAGGCACTGGTGCCGTATTAGCACCGGGTCTCAGACCCCCCTCCCCCAAATAAAAACTCTTTGGATCTACACAATTCACGTGGATGACATTTTCCCATTCAAAACGGTGATTTTCGACGAAAAGCGACTAGTTTGCAGGTATGTACTACCCAAACAAGTGTCTGTTGTTTTGTTTCCGGTCTAGCTAGATCCGGTGTGGTGTTGTAGTTTTTCTAACATTACTAGTTGTTGCAACAGCATGGGAAAAAAACTACAAAGTTTGCTAGGCCAAAAAGAACGTTAATCTCGTGATAAAAAAATTGACGGCGTTAAAATGGGTTTGCGTTAATTGTCAGCACTACTTTTTATATTAACTGATATCACTTTTTTCTGAAGCAGTTTCAAGTACTGCATTTCTCTCTCACACTCATCCTCTCACTCATTTAATTCAAGGTGGTTTTATTGGCATGAAAGTTTAAAAAAAAATGTTGCTAAAGCAAGAAAGAACAACACAATAAACAGTAATATGAACATTAACACAATATTAGGATTGATTTATATTAATTTCATATTTCTTGTTTCATTGAATGCTTTACATTGTAGGAGTGCAAAAGTACTCTCTCTCTCTCTCTCTCTCTCTCTCTCTCTCTCTCTTTCTCTCTCTCTGTCTCTCTCTCTCTCTCTCACTCTCTCTCTCTTTCTCTGTCTCTCTCTCTCTCTCTCTCTCTCTCTCTCTCTCTCTCGCTCTCTCTCTCTCTCTCTTTTTCTGCCTACAGAGTGTGCTGAATTTTGATATGAGACATTATGTGAGTTCCCATTCCTCCCATAAAGCTGCTGTTGTACAATGCATACCTATAGAATATATTTTCTGTTTAAACGTTGCATACATCTTCATCATGCCCACACATTCATAAAATGATTTCTCCTTACCTCACACATACATGCATTAAAACATATTGAGGCTGGACATTTAATAAGGGTTTAAGTATTCATTTATATGGGAAAGCACAAAAGCTTCAAAGTGTAATCCCTGGAGAAAGAAACCCATCAGGGTATTGGCATGATTCTTTTTTTTCAACTTGCATTAGACACCAAAATACCTTTTTAATAAATATGCAGAAGCATTATAAAGTTTCCGCCAGGGAAAATGCAGTCTTTTCTAGCCTCCACTGCGACAGGGCCCCACCCCTGTCACCTCTAGAGCAATACAAAGTAAAGGTAATTAAAAACAGTCGCCTCAGCCCCACCTGTCCATAAACATTGCAGACTGCATGCACCATGGTACATTAATATGCAAATTGGAGCTAGGGCTGTGATCACAGCGCTTTACTGATCCAGTTATTAAATTAATTTCCCCAAAACAAGTGGCAGGAGCTGCTGAGGTAGTCAATGGTTTTCTCTGAATCTACGCATATTAATGAGCCATTATCAATTTTACATTCATCACAGCAGGGAGAGGAAGGGGACGGCCCACGCTGGTGCCTCCATCCCTGTGGCAGGCCACCCCGCTCTGCAATCTTAGCCATTCACAGGGTCGTCCATCACCAGAGCAACCCCAGGACCCAGGGGGACCAGGATCTCCATATCATCTTGCAGCCCACCATCCCCCCTCCCTCATAAACCCAATCTCATTTGTCTGGCGCCCCATGCACAGCTACACTGAGATGACATGATCAAGTTGTTGCAGTGACAGCAACAGGTGATGTCAGCAGCTAAAATGCTGCAGTCTCTGAGGAGCAGCAGTGTCAAACTGAATGCGCTGGTGAAAGACTGCAATTCAGAGTGAATTACACACACACATATACACACACAAACCCACATACACACTGTGTAGGTCATCATCAACACGGTATGTGATTAGACACTGACAGAAGAAAAAAATAAAAAGTGGTCCCACTATAGGGCAGTGACGCAAAATAAAATGAAAACGACAGGCTAGTGTTATAAAAATGAAAACAACTGACTTCCAATGGTCAAATAAACAGAGGATAGAAGCGGGTGAAATGAAGGTTTCCTCCTGTGTGCAGTGTGGGAACAATTTGATTGTTTGTTTTACTTGCCTTCTTTTATTCGTATCTGAAGTGACCTTGGGCAAAGACTAAAGTAGGGGGACATTAGCAAACCAGCAAGCATCGTTATGGCAATTACTTGGAAATCACAGGTCCACAGGGAGCAATTATGTGCTTTGTGTTTACAATCCTGCATAGGAGAGCAATGGGGGAAAAGAGGACGAAGAGCACACATCGAAAACATTGAGCTATAGGCAAGTAGGAGAAAGTGAAGTGAGAGTGCAGGATGAGGAGACACAGAAAGAGCAAAGTGGAATATCAGCAGAGGCAGCAGATGAGAGGGGCAGCAGTCATGTTTATGAGAGGATAAAGAGGACAAATTTCAATGGCAGTGAAGTGGACTCGTAAGTGTAACTGAGTGAACACTAGTGTGAAAAGGGGGAGAAACAAAATAGCCAATAGCTCTTCTCAAGTCTCCAGAGCATGCATTTCCTGCCACGGTGTTAACTTGGATTTCTAATACAGCATCTCTGTCCTCTGAGGCATACATTTTAAATGGCTCAGTGTCCCCACTGTAGCTGCCCACACTGGCAGATGTGAGCGGTGCCGAGCTGGCCACAACACGGCCAGGCTGAGTCTGGGGCTTGTCTGATAAGAGTGAGGTGGAAGAGGTCACTGAGCTCACTGTATTGAGACATAACCGGCGGTCAATTCAATTTCCTTAAGGACACAGGAGTCCAAAACGCAATCAGAACATTTCATATCACAGCCGGGCTCCTCTTGCCCTTTTCCCAATCTCGTTGGATGAGAAAGGTGGAGGAATGAGTGAGAGATGGAGAGTGTCAGGCGATAGATGTCTGTGGGGGTGGGAACTGTGGAGGTTACTGCAATGGCCCAGAAAATCTTAATTTCCTGACAGTGTTGTGTTTGTAACCAGTGATTAAGCTCCAGCTGATCTCGAGAGGGAACGAGGGGAGGAACATACACAGACAGACAGATTCGGTAAGGCTTTAGCGCTCAAACACACAGGCTAACGCTGTCGGGATGTCGGGTTCTGTAAAAGAGAAGAATCAGCCTCTCCCCAGCACTTTAATTATTCATATAAGTGTGTGCTTGACTTTCAAAAGAGAGTAGGAGCAGGATGGATCAAACACTATGCCGACTGCAACAGAGAAACCACAAAGACGTCAAACCACCCTCTGACACAGAGAAAGAAAGAGTGGAGATGACGTGGAAAAGCTGAGAGATGGATGAGGTATACAAAGTAGAAATCTAAAATTGACTGGAGACTTTAGAATGCCTGTGGACACCCACGGACCTGGAAAAAAAAGTTTGCATCCTCCCCCTACTTAGACCAAACATAGCCAAGATGTGGCCTTGTTTTGTAACTCCTAATTTTAGACCAACTTGCCTTGAATTCTTAATGTAGGCAAATGGGCACAGTTCAAAACTTTTGAAGCTCGTTGGATCAAACTGATTAAAAACCTGTGTTCAGATTGTGGTTATACACTGAACAAACAATGGAGGGCCATGCCAAATGGGCCCATTGAGAGAATTAAAATGTGGTAAATGGCAATTTACCACATTTAAGAAAGTAGATTTACTGTCAACAAAGAGAGTCTGAGTTCATTCTCTGCCTGATCCCTCACATTTCACCGAAGGGGTAAAGAAACTGGTCCAGCTTTTAAATGTCTCCTCTGGATGACATTGAAATTATGTGATTGGCACATAGGCATTATTTTGGACTAGCAATATGAGTTTGTGTGCAAATATGAGCATATTTCATGTGCATACAAGAGCTGTGTGTGTGTGTGTGTGTGTGTGTGTGTGTGTGTGTGTGTGTGTGTGTGTGTGTGTTTGCTTGTTTTCTTATTCGTGGAGCTAAATATGTGTCTGTGTTTATTTTTGTAATGGTAAGAGAAGAAGTGTGAGGCACAGTTGGATCAAAATGAATCCTTGCAGACTAAATATTAAAAAAAAAAACGTTTCAATATCGTTCCGCCTGGTAAATATTCCAATGACAGTTATCAACTTTATTGGTCATAGAACAGACGGATTTCAGTGAAAATACAAATAAACTGAGATCCCTGAACGGATGCTCCCCATCATATGTCTTTTCATAAACCATGCAGCTTATCAATAGTTTGTGGGACTTTATCCGACAGCACAGACAAGGAGTTCACACAAATGGGTGGCTGAAATGAAAGTTGCGTTAGAAAAACCAGGTGCTGCTCGGAGACTGTAAACAACTCCTTTGTTGCAGCAGCAAATTCATCAGCACTGAAAAAGCAGAGCCAGTGAGGGGATGAAGAGGTTGTGATGAGCAGCTGAGCAAAGAAGAGCAACTGATGAAATGATTAGAGTGTTTTAAAGTAGAGACAGGCAAGATGTGGGCTCATAATCAAAGGCCATGGAACTAAGTGCAATCATACAGCTGCTTATTTACATTGATTCAAAAACTCACTCTCTAGGACATTCATTTGAACAATCTGGTTTCTCAAACACACATTTTTTTCTGGTTAAATGTTTATGCAAAATCTAACACCGATGTCAGGGAAATAGCGGTTTCTATAGAGATGCTACATAGATAATGTGACAAAGATGAGAGGTGCAGACACACCAGGGTCAAAGTTTGACGTATGTTATATTCCCTTTGGCCTACAGATCATCAAACTCACTAATAACACTACTTTGAAGTCTGTAGGACACCAATGGTTATGATTATGCAGCGCAGTGTTTTCCTAGTTCTTGCTAGAGAAAAAAAAACACAGAGAGGGGAGAAAGATGCAAGACCAGCCAACAAACAGCATCACTGTGAAGAGAATCTCTGGAGCTTTATTACCAGACTTCAACAGCAACAACTCAACCATGTGAAAGCAAACAAGCTGCACAGGTTTTTCTCATCTGCCTCCCTTTCACCCCCTATCCACATCCTCCCTGCTCCCCTTGTCATCTTCTTCTCTCCCATATGTGTGACTCCCAACACCTTACCTCACCCCTGCTTTGCCAGCCCTCTGACTGACTGCCTTATTTGCTCTCTAATGTTGTCGGGAATGCAGCAACCCTTCTGTGGGTCACTGCTTTGATGCTGAACTTGTATCTCACTGCCTGACAGAAGGAGAAAACAGGGCCAAAATCGGAAGTGGAGAAAGAAATGGGTCTCTTTCATGCCCAACAGGAGGGAAGGAGATAGATGGGAAAGTGGGGGCAGAGGAGGAGAGAAGTCACAGAAGACCTGCCATTCTGAGGTCTTCACAAAAAGAAAAGAAAGACAGCCAGTTGAAGAATACTCATACACAACCACAGCAGGTTCCCCAATCTTTTACAACTTCCATTGCACTAAAACGCAGTACCTGACAGCAGCTGACAGGTTCCGCAGCAGGAGGCAGTGCAGAGGAGCACACAGCACGTTTCCTGTGCATATGACTTGCATGTGCACATCCATGCATTAAATAAGGATTACAGCTGCTGACGTGACTAAAGCAGTCTGCAAACAGGATTGCATAATTAAAATGCTGCTGTCATTAAGACATAATTGGGATTAAGTTTTGTTTGACGTCATTTCAAACTGACACGCCAGTTTAGCTTCTTGTTTGTGTGTGCGCTTGTTAAGAAAATGCTGGGAAAACTATCAAACTGTTAAACGTGCCCTTTATGTATATAAGCGGATGTACCACGTCCACATGGGAGAGGAAATACGAGCACACATCTAAGGGATGGGGAAAGGGAAATGAATGGGGATGAGTGAGAGATTGAGGTCATCCTGCATCCTGATCTTTGTTACAGATGGAGGAGGTCTTTCCAAAGGCTGCCATTTCATGAAGTGAAGCTAGTGATTTAATCACCAATCTATGTCCCACACATATTTAAAAAGAGATGACATTATTGGGGCAGACATGATTGAAAACAAAGAGCTTCTCGAATAATCCCATAAAGCACAAATCTGGTTTCTGTCAATCATCATTCATTAATGGAGAGTTGCTTACTGATTGCATTCTATTACAATTTAAATTCTATTTCCATAACTCAGACAACTGGACAGCATATGGACCAGTAAGGTGGGTGTGGCTGTGAATTATTTCTTCCAAACAGTCGGAGGCACAGCTAAGAACACATTTCATGCCACCACTCACATAACAGAAACTCACCACACCATCCAACCGACACTACACGAGTGCACCTCTGCAAACTCAGATCTGTAAATATAGACGGTGTTTTTGATTAACATGGCCTCTTTAAATAGGTTTTGTCCCACTTTCTGTACATATAATATAGTGTTTCTTATAGTATGCAGGAACACACACATCCAGATTATGCAGGGTCCAGAGTAAGAGAAAAAGATAGCAGGTGCTACTGTGGATTTGATCGGTGCATCTGTGCCTCATAGGACTCCTCAGATTTAATTAACCTCCCAGCTGTTCTGTTTCCCTCATCAAGTCAGTTCAAACATTGTGCATTCGTGCATGCCAATAAAAACCTTTTTTAAGAGATATAACATGACATTGGTATGATAATCTCACTTATAATATTCATACAATTTGTTTTTCTGTCATTAATCTGAACTGAATGAATAGTAGAAGAAGAAGAAGAAGAAGAAGAAGAAGAAGAAGAAGAGATCAAAAAGAAAATGGGGAAAGAGCTGCCAGGACCTAGGAACAACAAATAAGGTCATCATAAAAACACTCAGGTGAATTTTAATGAAATGTAGACATGAATTATAGATTAAGTTCATCTTTGAAATTTTGCTTTTGTGCCATTGAAATAAATACAAAGGGTCTTCTCTTACATGACTGTTCCTCACTTTAGCCATAAAACCAGACCATGCACACATGAAATAGAAATAAAAGGTGTCTGTGTAAGTGCAAACTAAGAACCATACAGGATATCCTTGGCGATGAAGCAGAGCAAAGACCACTTGTCCACTTTTCAAGGTATATTGTTAAAAATAAAACCAGACATCTATATATATATATATATATATATATATATATATATATATATATAATTGGGGCTCTGTATTCATTTCTCTCTCAGTTCCACAGCAGTGGAGTCTCACTGAAGCAATTTGTGCGAGCATCAGCTGTGATGTCAAGAGGGAATAAGGAGATAATAAAGCAAAGATACACCTGAAACAAACACTCAAGGCACCTAATATGGACATGTGATGGTAAACTTTCATTTTATCTCATCTTAACTTTTATATTGTTTGTTCCAAAAGGGTCGACAAGATGATGTGGCAGACGTTTGCTGTCGAGCCACTGAGGCTCAGTTGAATTTTAATTTGGCGTGGTGGAGGAAGGCAATATGAAGAAAGGAGAGAGGGGGAAATGTAAGGTAGCGAACGGCAAGGCAGCAACAAGTCCAATCACTCATAGATCAGAGTCATTCGTCTTAGTCTGAGAGGCACTCATTCAATTATTCTTCAACTGTTTGCTTTAAAGCAGAGCAAGTATCGATTCATTTCTCTTTATGCCAAATCAAGAGAGCAGTCCCCCCAAAACACTCAAGAAAGCAAGAAAATAATGTCTATACTGTAGCAGTCCTTATAATACAAGATTCATGGTGTAGAATCGCATATACACTCTGTCACAGCTGCTAAATTATATTGCTGAAGACCTAAGCTAATTTATTCTTTTCTCATATGTTGGGAAAATCCATCTGGTTTAGTACAAAAGTAAGCAACCAAGAAAGACACACTGCCAAAGCCCAAATACAGTTTATTTAAATGACAGCATGTGACAAATGGTCATTTTAAAAGGCACCAACCAAGCTATTTGGGATTTTACACAAGGCTGTCAGCATTGTTCAAATCCTGAAAAAGCAGCTTCTGTCCTTTTAGTTTGTAGTGAGCATGACATCAGTTTGTAGTGAGCATAACATATACCAGGTAAACACAGGATGAAAAAGCAACAAAAAGGATTTGGGCTCCCCAGAGCTGGCAAAGCGCTGCTGCTACACGGTCCATCCTCAAGGATGAGTAAGAGGAAGGTTTTTTTCATTTCTCTACAGAAATGATTCATGCCATTATGGATGCCGGCGACATAAAGAACAATGAAAATATGCAGTTCTAATGGGTAAAGCAAGTGTGTGCAAGGTGAGTTTGTATATGTGTGCATGAATTACACGTGTGTCGGTGCGCATTTGTTAACAAGGTGTGCATTTATGTGCATTAGTGAGGAAGAGAGAAAGAAGAGGGGCAGAAAATAATTGCTGTAAATTGTTAACGGTGAGAGACAGCTAAATTGCTGACTCATGTACACCACACAATTACACCGCAGGACTGCCTGGCTACCCCATTGTGTTTGAGCTGCTGTTTAGGCTTTTCACAGCAATTCGTTATTTTGAGGATTTTTAATGTTTTCATTCCTAAAGCAGCTATCGCATGTACAGTACATAGGGGAAATAAAAATGTTTCCCTGTAAAGTCTGTAAAGGTTATTCATACTGACTCGTTATGTTTCTCTGGATGTTTTCTTGAGTTTGTGCCTTTGCCTTTTTTCCTGAAATGTTTCCAACAGATCCCATCTGTAGAAAATACATCAAGTCTCTCAAAGACCGCCTTGTCTCTCATAAAAAGCCATTCATTTAGAGACCAGTGCTGAAATGTCACAGAAATATTATTGTTTTTCTTTTTTCGTTTTGCAAGAAAAGAAGGGTTGATATATTCTCTACAGAAGAAAACATTATTCGGACCTGGAGGGAATGCATGCAGTTCAGGCTTCCTTCCATAATGGTGCTGCAGGGGAAACAAGACTATGCATGCATGTACAGTAAATAAATATATAAATTGCTGCCATGTTTGAAATAGCACTTAATTAAAAAATCTCAATTAGCAACAGCTCCAAGCAACACATAAATAGCTTTTGGAAGAGAACGTGAAGTAAAAAATAGTGGGATTTGGGAAGTGATATCAAAATATTAGATTGTATTTTGAGGCATAGCAATGCTATTTCAAAGTTTAGGGTTGACTGGATAAAAATATAGGTATAATATGGAGCCATTTTGGTCCAGGCGATATATATTTATATACACAATAACCCCAAGCGCAATGAGTTGGAGTAAATTGCCACTGCAACAACACTGCATTATACATCAGGCTGTAAAATTGGGTGACAGTCTCCACATATTGTCAGTGTGGCTAGATAACCAAGCTGCGTGCAGTCACCTAAGATGGAGAGGAATGTAATCTGTTGAATGAGACAAATCTTTAAAATAAAACTCATTTCTTCCCCCTTGGCATTGTGCTTTGTCTGCAAAAATGAGGATTTGCAGTGACTTCTCAGAGACTCAGGGCCACTGGTGAACAAAAAGAGTTATTATTCACATCACAGTAGTCCACACACACACACACACACACACACACACACAGGCAGACACAGACATGTACACACACACTGGCTCAGACGTCCCTTTGCTGCACTTTTTTATCCATTGCTATTCAGGGTCTCCTCCCGCTTGGTCCTTTATGACTCCCTGAGCAACTCTTGGGCTGTGTGGTTACAAGAGGTACAAGTCTGCTTAACAGCCCCTGCATATTCAGACGACCTATAATAAAGGAGGGGCAAGAGCAGTCAGACAGTGGGTGGGCAAATCTGACATCAACACCTCCACAAAACTCAGTGACTCCTGAGCTCCACACAGTGAGAGCTGGGGGGAAACCAACACAGAAAGAAGATCTAAATTAGGTCTTACAGTTGAAAGCCTGTGATCAGAAAGAGAAAAAAACTGCTGTTCAGAGTACACTGTTATCCCAAATTAGTTGACTTTACTAGAAATTTGCGTGGAAACCCGTTGCCTTAAACCGTCTAAGTTTTTACACAAGGTGAAACTTAACAGGTCAAGTTGTCTTAACACAGATCTGTAAGTTGATGCAGTAGACACAAGTTTACATTATAAGTCATTACTAAAAATCATCAGTAAACATAAATTATTTTTCCTTGTTGTCTATAATAAGCATGTTAAGTTAAAGCTTTAGTGCGTAACTATTTTATATTAATGAACGTCCGTTACATTCAAGCCATTGACCAATGAGTTGATACAAAGCTAATTAAGACTATCAGCTCCGTAAAAACTCTCTCTGTATTTCTCAGTATGGCTATGTTCAGAAACTGGTCTCGCCCAGCGACTTTCGCACGCAAAAAAATTGAGTGAAGATAATTACCTCTTTTGAAGAGTCCATCATGTTTTTTTAATCCTCTGTGTCCTCCTTGGTTACTAGCAACTGCGTGGAGGAAGGGTGGGGGTGGTGCGCTATCATGGAAGGCTTGTATCATGTGGATGCGCCGACAGTTTTGTTGTCATTCATTAGAATTCCTCATAGGGGAGACAGAAATTATGCACTATAGCTTTAAACATGCAAAAAACATAAACATTAGGCTAGATATCAACACAAAACATTATTTGTTCATATTAATGTTTATTTTTCTTTAAGACTTAAAGAAAGTCTTAAGTCTTACTTTCAGAACAATGTATTCTCGGTCATGGTACAACAATACATGCAAATAAACATAAACACTTAATCAACCATACAAAACTAAAACCCAAATAACATAAATGCACACCCAAAACATTAACAGAACATTATTAAAACACACTTTAACTAGGACATAAACCGTTCAGAACATGTATTTTTTTTCCATGAGCCTTTGCATTGCTTCAGCACAGAACAGTTCAATGACCCCGCCCCTCCCATACAGAAACTTAACATCCTTAGTTATCTCTGATTCATATGATCTGTGCACTGCATACTTAAACTGATTATTACAAACAACTAATGTGATTGAGTAATGAATATGTTTTTTTAATAAAACATGAAAGAATAAGTAGTGACCACTAAAAAGTTGAATTACAGTGTCTTTATAAAAGATAAAAGGACCCCCAGAATTTATATATGTTTTTTCCTACTTACTACACATGTATTGTACATTTCTGCTGGCCATTCTTTAAGACACATTTTTTTGGTATTTTGTATCTTCCTTCTAGGCAGCCATTGGTTTTCCTTAATTTAATTGTGTTGTCAATGTGAAGTGATTTGACTGAATTACAGTAAGTCAAGAGAATTGTGCACAAAAACTGCTTCCAATAAACTTCCGAAGAAAAATATAACAGAACATGCCAGAATGTTTGCAATAATATTTAAAACGAATGCACTTCATTTTTACGTTACAATTACAAACAGCGGCACCCATTATATTTTCAGTAATCAGTAATAATTAGCAATAATAATGAGTTTATGTTCAGAAAATTGTTATGACAACCTTGAATCCTTTAAAAAAAATGCTTCTATGGTTTTCTATTTGAACTATGAAATTATGCTTTTTCTTGCATGCATATCCCATTTGGCCCACAATTGGCACAACAACAGTATTAAAAGGGCAAGCAACTTCCTGAAGTTAAAAACAAACAAAATGCTAGGCTATATTTAATCTCTCCTAAGAAAAGGTGCGTTCGCACGCACATGTGTAATAGAAGAAAATATGGACCTTGAAAAAAGAGAGCAGAAAAATAGGAATTTTGATCACCAACCGGTACGACTTGGCTCATGCATTATGAATGATGTAGAGGAGTGTGATTGGCTCTCTAAACCATCTGCAAAAGCAGTTAAGGAACTGAAGGCAAGAAAAGATGAGTTTGCATATGGGTTTATGGATTAATTTATGGGATAATCAGGAGTTACTTTCAGAAGAGGGTTGTTTAATTAATGTCAAGAGTTTTTTAAAGATGGGCTACAATAATTCACATACTTTCAGTTGGACCATTTAGACAGCAGTCCCATTCCCCGGGGCTTCAGGGCCCCCCTTCTAACTAAACTCAACATTAGCTTGTATATTTCTGAGTGAGCGTAGACAAGAGCAGCATCACCACGGAAACCACAGTCAGCCAAGTATAACCATGGGAGCTACTAAAGTCTACTAAATATATAAGAAATTGCAGAAAGTAAAACTTTAATGAGGCGATAGTTTCAGGCGATATGCATGTTTTTTGAGTATTTGAGTATTATTATTATTATTATCCCTTCTCGACATCCATAAGGTACAAGTAATTTCCAGGGGGAAATTATGTATGTAGTGAGGGAGACAAATAATAACTGCAGCAAGGCAGAAATTGGAATGTGTAAATGTGTGTGTGCATGACTGTGTGTGTTTGTGAGATAAACACAGAGCATGGGAGAGAAAAATGTCCCACATGTTTGTCATAACATGATGGACCTCATTGCAAATACAAACTGACAACCGTGTTTAATGTCTTTGCAATAACTGAAAATTGAACATTGTGGATAAACACTGACAAGGCGTTTCATCAACAGTAAGTGCTTATGATGAACCATCAGATATAGTACAGCAAAAACCAGCTACATGCATGCAGGAGAGAAATTGCATTTTCACTTGAAAAATGCCAGCTCTAAACTTCCATAGCAAGCATATCATGGGGAATGGCATTGAAGCATGTTTATTTCTAATGTCATAAAGCAAAGATATCCCTATAAAATCACCAAATTGTTAAAACTTGTCATCTATTTTGCATACATCCCTGGATTGTCTTTCAATTAATAGTGGAATGTGTCAAAAGCACTCGAGAAATAATTAGCACTTCAGAGTTAATCTTAACGAAGGTAACCCTTCTGCTTACACTGTTAATGCTGCTCACAACCCAGGAGTTATCTATTTTCTGAAACTGCAAATGTAGCTAGATGAAAGTGTTTCAGCTTTTGATGCAGAACACTGAGGAAGATGAATATTTATACAGAGGCACACATGGGAGCACTTCACTATGCAGCTGAAAGCCAAAAATGTAACCAACTCATTCTCCTCCCTTCTTCTGTCAGCCCAAACAGCGCCTCAATCAATTCTCTGCTAAAAACCCCAAACACCACACACCCGCCGCTGTGTCTGTGTATGTTGGGCGTCCTGCTCACACATCAGAAGTAAGAAATCCGCTCATATTCACTCTTTTGAAGAGGCCAAAAAGCTCTATCCAACCGTGTGTGTGTGTGTGTGTGTGTGTGTGTGTGTGTGTGTGTGTTTGTGTGTGTGTCCGTGTGAGAGTCCATGTGATGACTGGAAATTCTCTGCTTGCCGTTTATCCTCAGACAAAAGCGCCTGGCAGAATGAAAGGGAAATTGGAGTGCTTACTGAAGCTGCTGAGAGGGCCCCTAGCCGAGCCACAAATTGCTTTCCTCCTCTCCACTACACAGCCCTAACATGGCTGAAGCCATACATCAATTACCAGCCACCTCAATGGAACATCTCTGCCACTGCAGTACCTTTTGTGGTTTACTGCCAAATGAGTGCTGCGTGTACTTCACATCGTCATAGTCAAGCAGGCAATACTGAAAAGACAGGTGTATTATAAATCTGCTGCCCATCCAAAGGAACTAAGTAGCGGTTGACAGGTGCCGTTGGCATCTCAAGTAGTGGGAGAGAGAAAGCTGACAAAAGGTCTGAGAACTAGAGTGTGACACAACTCACTGATTTCACACTCTGCCTTCTAACAGTAATGATTAGGTTTTAAGGCCGTTTCAGCACCCAGCTTGCCAAGCAGTTTGTGTTATATGATTGCTCTCTGTGTTCATTAGAGAGAGAAAAAAATAGCCTCGCTTTGAACCAGAGTTGTGCTCTTACCCCAATCCCCCCATTCCCAGAAACAACTTAGTTCTGGGCTGTCGTCCATCAGAGTCCAAGCACGGAGAGAGAGAGAGACATCAAACCAGCAATCCCAAGACATGTGCTGGTCTGTCCTCTTCAGTGATTTAAAAAAGTCTGGTGAGTGCACCCTGTTGTCGATTTCATCACAACTGCAAGCTAAATCTCCATCAGGCAATTTTGTCACTGCCACAATGATGAAGCTGGGCAAAAAAAGAGAGGTTGACACTATAAAAGATCTGTAATGTATGAGGCAGTTGGAACTGTGTAGGGAGGTAAATGATTGATGGCTCACCGCTCACACATTTACGCCTAAGTTGGTTTCAATGTTTTTTTCAAACAGAGCCGTAATGGCTCTTTGGGCCTCTGGGCAAGCACACATCTTGTGCTTTCTGTATGTATCATGCGTCCCTTCATACCCATGCAAGTGCATGATTAAGGAACAGCAGCATGTCTGGGGGTCTGACTAGAGCTGGGAGAGCATGGTACATTCTAACAGAGAAGCCAATTAGCAATTTCAGCAGTTGCTTGTTGAACCGGCACGGTGCAGAGGCCTCTGTTAAATTGAAAAACAAAAGTGAACTTGCCAAAAGGGGGCCAGAGTATTTGTAAATTACATCACAGTCACTTTAAGCAATCAGACAGAAGACAAGGTGCAAAGAGTTTAAAAGTGCAAAAGTTTTATAAAAGGAAAGGGAAGACCAACTCAAGAGACACCTGCAATACTAGCCTGAGGTTATAAAAACATGGCACGACTTAGGTTCTCACTTCGTGGAGCTTGATTTTATTCCTTCACTAGAGACTTTTGTTTAATTGCCGTTTGCATGGGAAATCACAAAGCCCTTGGGTGAACATGCAGGAACAGTGCTCTCAGAATTCTGCAGACACACACACACAAGCACACAAAAATACACACCCTCATGCTCTCATACTGGTGCTCTCACTCAGCTTTTTGATTTGGTTGAAACATAGCCCGAGAGGAAATGGATTCCTGTAATCCAAACAGTGTTTAATCTAATTGTCCTTTATTTTCTGATTGCCACTACCGCACTGCAGTTCCTGATAGTGTGAGGACATGATTGCGATATTGTGAGACTGGAGAAAGATGGCTATGTTGGACACCTTGAGAGAAAAACATTCAATTCGAAGCAAAGACCTAAGCCACTGAATCTGCAGTTTGAAGTCCAAGAGCAGGACTAGATTAAGTGAAAACAGGGGGCTGACAGCAGTGGCCTTAATTGTATTTATCACACTGTTGTGCTTGAATGCAGACTGTTGTTATACTCTCTGGAGCGTCTCTTTGTGCTGCAACAGGCAAATTCCCAAATGGAATTGTGATAGTAAACGGCAAGTTTAATACCATTTTAAAGAGAGCCTCAAGCCAGTCCCTGCTTGTGTCCATCTATGTACCATCATATCTGATGTGTGGCTCTGTCAATCAGTCTGTTTAGTTGAATACCCACGCATAAAGATTATGTGCTGAGGATGGGCCCTGCACTAATTTGTGTCTGACCTATTCTCATATGAAGAGATTCACTATAGCTCCAGTGAGGGTGAATCTGCTCCAGAGTTGACATTTAATCCATGCCAATTTATCACCACTGCAGCCCACCCCAGTGGATACTACTGGGTGGCATGTTGCCTCAGAGTGGACCTCTGGCACAGACAAAGAGCAAATGGCAGGTGTTTTTCCTTTTATTTCATTTTGTGTGTGTGCATGGGGGGCTGCATGAGTTGCACACAGGTGTGAGATGTGCTTGTTCGTATATGAATAAAGAAAATAGAGGATAGCTATAGGGAAGCCATTGTTTGCACCTTTTATGGCTGCATGGAAGCTGGCCAACTTTGCTGCTGTGCTGAGATATAGTCATGAATCTCTTTCATAGCCTAGGGAGGAAAAGAACATTACAAAGTTTCTTGAGAAATTCATTACCATATTTGCTGCATTGAAAGAATAGTTGATGATCACTTTTGCTTTAAGTGCATAAGGCCACTGTGGAAGTATTCATTACTTGTTTATAAAAGAAGTTTGCATCTAGAAACCAAGCCTAATAAGAGCTGTCTATGTTCACAGGGCTAAACCTGTCAGACATGATATTTTCCCCAAAATCATCGGCAGCCATCGGGAGCGTCTCCTGCATCTCCTGTGATAATAAAAACACAGATTATATTATTTTCTGTCAGTTTCTTCACGCTCCCTGTGCATCATCGTGATTGATTTTCAGTTAATTCACTGCAGGAGGATGATCAAATATGTGTCCTAGAAAGGTGGTACACCAACAGATTACAAGAGATGCATTCTTTTTCCCATACAAAACCTTGTTTAAGGTGATGTTGACATTCAAGCTGTCACCCTCTGAAAAAGCACATTGACTTTATTTTCAATGATGTGAGGACACCTGGAGAGAATGCAAAACGATTAGGAGGTTCAAGAGTGAAAGCCAATTTATCTGCCAGCATTTACGCAGCATTCATCTTCAGTTCGCCATGACAACATTCTGACATGTCACTTGATTATCTTTTTTAGTCCACGTGAATGAGAGCATCATTCAAGTTATATTGTAACACTTTATTTTACATATTTCAAGTAATATTTGTATCCTGAGTTGAGCCTCTCATGTGTACCGGAATGTGTTGCTACTCTATGTGGAGCAAACCATAAATCTGATAAATTCACAGTGATTCTCATACAGCTCATCTTGAGGAGAGGAAAACAACTGTTTATTGCACTGTCCTCATGGAAAGAAAATGCAAAAAATGTGTCATACATTTTGTCTTTTCCTGTACTCCCACCTCTGTCTCTGCATCCTCATCCTTGCCCCCCCTGATCTGTCTTCTTATTCCTAACTTTGGGCTCTCTGAGGCCCATGACCCATCAGTTCTGCAAAGACCTCTAAGGAGCCATCCATCACCAGGGCCACGCTGTAACCTGGGGATAGATTTCTTCTCCCCTAGCCCACTCATCAATCACCGGGGGGCTACTGTGCATACCCAAGCAGGCTGCAGAATGTGGAAAAGGCCAAGCAATGTCACTCACTAGGCCAAGTAGGCACTTGCAGTCTACTTTAAACAAGTCAGTGACATGACAATATAACTTCTGCATTTGTACTTCAGTTGAGAAACATACATGTGGATATTGGAATGAGTAAAAAAACACAATCACATCCTCTTTGAGGAGACAGCAGAATCCAGTATCTATAGCCACTGTAGGAATCAGCCGAAGGATTTAAATTAGTGAAACATTCATTGAGATTGTATATTGTATTTGCACGTAAAGAAAATAATTGTTAATGATGCCATGTTTATGATTAATCTAATCCAATTATACCAGTAATGAGCAGGAGCAGCAAGACAGCAACCCTGACTAACTACACAAGTAGGGTTGTGATTGAAAGTGCATGCTGGCTCAGACAGTGATGCACAGCTGTGTGTTTGCCTGCGAGCCTTGGCTGAAACAAGGCCTGCACTCTCACCAAATCTCAGCAAATGACTCACAGTTCACCAGAAAGTCATTCAGACATAGAAGCAGTTTGTGAATCGCACATCACAAACTTGATATTATAAAGGGGGAAACAAGAAATCTGTTGACAAATTGTATGAATGAAGGGACTGTAAAGCATGTTTTACAGTAACCGCAGCCCAACTGGCGCGCGCATATGTGACGTCATGAAATCACCGTAACTAAACAATGTCTGAGTTGAAAACGCATCTTGTTGACACGTAAGGTCCCCGTTCATGTGGCACAGACATATTAATTGCATTTTGTGTCTGTTAAGAGGCACAAAGGCACTCTACAACTTGCCCCGACAACTGCCGTTTTAGCTCAGGGGACGCTTGTAGTACGTAGCTGCAGCTACTCCATGTTGCCTGCACTGATTCGGGTCGGGGTTTTTTCTATCAAAAGTACTCATATATAGCGATCAAGATTAACGTAAAAATTCTCCTTTAACCCAGTAAATTTACAAGACAGAGTTGCCGTCACTTTGAGATTCCTGGCATCCGGTTGCCCAGGAGCTCGTTCATCCTGTTTCCCCTTTGTCGTGCAATGCTGAAAAAAAAAGAGGGGTGCACGACCTCGGCTCGCGCGCTATAAATCCGGGCACGCCGGCAAGATCTACGTCATTTTGACGTCACGATGGCGTGCGCCAGGTTGGGAACGGCCAGTATAATTCAACTCTAACAGGGGCCCACGGTGATGCAAAACAATGCAAGGAACAGTGAAAGAGACTCAAGAGAGGTGAGAATATAGGGAGTGTTAATTACTACAGAGAGAGGAAGTGGTGATGCAACAGAGTTGAAAGAGCAAAGCGTTGGGGGAAAAGGGAAGAAAAGCTCATGTTTGCGAGACGGAGTGAGGCACCTACAGCAAACAGTGTTGCATGTCCCTGACACCTACACAAAGAGGATGCAGTGGTAGTTAAAGCGTTTGTCATGTCAAGAGAGAGGCTGAGCACAGTGGCTGATGGCGTTGAGTCAGCCAGTGCCAGGTGTCCTTTTGACATGGGCACCACTCCCCTAAATGACTGGTTAGAGGAGCGAGAGAGAGCGGCTGCCACCAACACCCTTCCAATTAAAACCTCTAATTAATCAGAGCTATTTAAAGAAGCCCATTCATCCCCGACGGCGGGAAGCACGCCAATGAGAAAAAAGATAAACTGCACATCTTTGCCCTGATTTACCTTTTCTCTAAGCTGCCCTCTGGCATTGCTGCTTTCTTCCCACAGCAATGGTAACAGCTGTCACAGTTATGACATACAGAATAAGACTGACCCTAATAACATGCATTTTCTTTTTAATGTAATTATTATGGGCTGGTGTTTTAATGAGACAAATAAATAAATAAATAATAGCTTATCTAGCCTTCACATTAACTCTCTGAGCACACTGGCTTCGACCTCACCTTATGTCATATATATAAAAAAAAAAAAAAATATATATATATATATATATATATATACACATATCTTTTTTTTTTTTTTTAAAGATTCTATTTTGGGCATTTTAGGCCTTTATTTATATAGGACAGATGAAGACATAAAAGGGGTGAGAGAAGGGGAATGACATGCAGCAACCAGGTGAACTAACCAGGTGTCCCTTATGTCATATTTAATATACTTACAATATTTTTGTTTAGAGGCAGAGAAATGCACTGTTTCAACGAGGTCCTCCATGCAACTGTAGACCATTCAGGAGCTTTTTAATCCATCATGGAATTACAGTGTCTTTGTAAAATAAAGAAATGATTATGAGTCCAAAAACAAGTAGTAGTATCTCTAGTATCTCCGCATCGCTTGTGTTTTCAGCATAAAAGCTAACATCAGGGCCTTTCTAAAGAGGGCTTCGTGTGATCATAGCTCTTCCAGAAGTTTAGTAATCCGGCCTTAAACTTCTGTGACTTTTTGTTAACGTTTATGTGGTCATCTTTTCGTATAAAAAGCGATCATTTACTGTTAGCCACCGCCATCTTGGCTGCTGACTGTCTTGACTGAAGGCTGTGTCAACCAATCACATGAAGTCATGTCATGAGACAGGGAGCTTGCTCAGCCAATAGATAACCTTAACCTGATCCAAGCAGGAGGGCCTTGTATGCAGTGTGTGTGTATGTAGGCAGAGCTACAGGTGATTTAGTCAGCACTGGTTGTGTAAATGAGTGTGATTTGGCCTCCTAATGTCTAATAGCAGACAGAAAATGCATTGGAGATGACACAACTAACTTTTTTTTAAATTACAGTGTTTATTTGTGTTTCCCCTGATTGCCAAGACATCGGATAACTCATTTTCAAAAGCCAAAAGTCTTACACATTATTGTCCTCTGTGTGATTTCAATACATTTCAATACAATGTATACATTTACGTGACATACCTGCAGCATACATACATGTCCGGGTTGAGGTTATACAAGCAATATTACAAAAGGAAACCAGGCAACCCAAAGATTGGAAAAAAAAAATGGCTTGGACCTCAGAGGGATCAAACAATACAAGTAAATGGTATGTATTTCACCTGAAGTACAGTACCATACCATTAGGGTTGGGCATTGAGAACCGATTCCTAATCGTTTCAAAAATTACAATTCCAGTGGAATTGTTTCTTTATTGGAATTGTTTGGAGGATTTGGTTTCAAATCTGATCTGATCATGGGTTCCAAATTTAACATGCGCAAGTTTTGGTTTCCGTAGCGGCCAGGCGCTTGTTGTGTTGTAGCCATGGAGCACAGTAAGCAGCGCTCTAGTGTGGCTTTATTTTACGTTGAAAAAGCCCGGTAAAACTTAAATCAAAATAAAACTTTCCTCTTATTTGTGAAATAAGCATGCGACCTGTTTCAACTCAATCCCTCAAAGAATCGGAATCGAGAATCGATAAGAACCGGAGAGGAAGAATCGCTGCCCAACCCTACATACCATACCATATAGTTTACCATTCTGCATTTGACCTTATATTTATTCACAACATTGCGTCGTAGCAGGGTTTAAATAATAGTCTGTGTGTTGACGCCTGCGCAGTATAGTATATACATTCTAGCATAAGAAATAAGATACCATGGGGTCCAGCGGAAGGGGGATGGATGGGTCAACAAAAATGGGGCACCTGGGTAGCTCACCTGGTAGAGCATGTGCCCATATGTAGAGGCTTACTCCTCGATGCAGCAGCTGTGGGTTCGACTCTGACCTGCGGACCTTGGCTACATGTCATTCACCCTTTCTCTCCCCTTTCATGTCTCCATCTGTCCTACAAAAATAAAGGCCTAAAATGCCCAAACAAAAAACAACATATTTTATCCTCTAAATTGGCATGTTCAGCTCACTGTAAGAAAGAAAGGAAAGGTAAAATATAAATTCCCAAAGTAAAGCAACAAGGAAAATAAGATCACATGAGATGTAGTCCCATATTGCCAGACCTATCTGAAGAGTGCTGTGGAGAATGAGATTTGATGATGACCCCATCACGTACAGAACTGACTTTAGTCGTGCAAGATCTTGTATCTCTGTCAGAATTTCCCAGAGCCAACAAAAGCATTTTATCATAGTCCAAACTTTGTGGAATACAGAGCCGAGAACACATTTTGGCAGCCTGTGTTTTCTTCCTGTGAAAAGAGCTCATTAGCTTCTCTTGCCCTCAATTGAGCTTCCCAGACAGAACTTCCTCTCATTCTGAATACAAATCCACCTCCTTTACCCAGATTGGGACACTCGAACACTAACCATAGCCATAACCCTGACCATCTCAAACTTAAATCAAATATAACCACTTAATTAGTTGAACTTTTGGGGAGCACTGCAGTGCCTGGACGCATACTACCCAAGGGGAATAATTCAAGACAGAAACATTGTCTCTAAATGGAAATGTTTCCTCCCTTTATCTTGGGCTACAAAGATGATTATTACTAAAATATACTACAATATGTGCATGTACAATGTTTGTACAATATCCCAAGGGTCAGAAATCCCTGCTGCTCCAGACTTTGATTTAGTCTGCTTTACAAACTATAGGAGGCAAGCTCAGAGACAGTTATATTTACCACTATACTGAGAGTGTTAATATGTTAGTTGTTGCAAGGATTAAAGTTGCATTGGTCTTGTGATATTTTACAGACCAATACTCAGAGAAAACTGATGCCAAAAGTTGAGTTTTCATAATGACAAAAATTACAAAAACAAATTAAAAATGATCTTAATTGTTCTTTTAAACTTGTCTGTCCCCTTACTTTTCTACTGTTGGTCCAGTCAGTTTAGAAAAGAGTACACATGTTTTAGTCTTCATTCAAATGTATTGGCAGCCAAATTGCCTCCCTCAGCTAATAACCCCGAGTTGCATGAAAAATCTGATCTCTGTACACTTATAATAATAATAATAATAACAATACATTTATTTTTTATAGCGTTTTATTAGACACTCACAGACGCCTTACAGTTTTAGTTTACTTATCCATTAAGTGCTTGGCAATTTGACTGAGGAGCTATTAAACTGAATCGCCTCCATTACACAAATATCTAAAATGGGATGACCACTTCTGTGTGTCCTGCAACTCAATTAGGAATGACAATACATCTTACAACTTGGTGTTTACAACTCGAAAGCTTCTTGAATCTTGAAAGATACTCAACTACTACTTAACTTTGAAAGAATTATAACAGCAATGGATAAGTAAAATCTTAAAATCTTTACTTTTCTGATGTTGACTATTATGTAGTGCTCCGGAAGAAGATTATGTCTGAATTATGTCTGTTTTGAGTTCTGCTCATTTGGTTAACAAGGCATCTGGTCTTATCAACTATTAATTAAATGTACATTCTTTGATGCTTCAATGTGAAAAGTCAACAAACATCCATCCATCTTCTTCCGCTTATCCGGTAACGGGTCGCGGGGGTAGCAGCTCCAGCAGGGGACCCCAAACTTCCCTTTCCCGAGCCACATTAACCAGCTCAGACTGGGGGATCCCGAGGCGTTCCCAGGCCAGGTTGGAGATATAATCCCTCCACCTAGTCCTGGGTCTTCCCCGAGGCCTCCTCCCAGCTGGACGTGCCTGGAACACCTCCCTAGGGAGGCGCCCAGGGGGCATCCTTACCAGATGCCCGAACCACCTCAACTGGCTCCTTTCGACGCAAAGGAGCAGCGGATCTACTCCGAGCTCCTCACGGATGACTGAGCTTCTCACCCTATCTCTAAGGGAGACGCCAGCCACCCTCCTGAGGAAACCCATTTCGGCCGCTTGTACCCTGGATCTCGTTCTTTCGGTCATGACCCAGCCTTCATGACCATAGGTGAGGGTAGGAACGAAAACTGACCGGTAGATTGAGAGCTTTGCCTTCTGGCTCAGCTCTCTTTTCGTCACAACGGTGCGATAAATTGAGTGTAATACCGCACCCGCTGCGCCGATTCTCCGACCAATCTCCCGCTCCATTGTCCCCTCACTCGCGAACAATACCCCAAGGTACTTGAACTCCTTCACTTGGGGTAAAGACTCATTCCCTACCTGGAGAAGGCACTCCATCGGTTTCCTGCTGAGAACCATGGCCTCAGATTTAGAGGTGCTGATCCTCATCCCAGCCGCTTCACACTCGGCTGCGAACCGATCCAGTGAGTGCTGAAGGTCACAGGCCGACGATGCCATCAGGACCACATCATCCGCAAAAAGCAGCGATGAGATCCCCAGCTCACCAAACTGCAACCCCTCTCCACCCCGACTACGCCTCGATATCCTGTCCATAAATACTACAAACAGGATTGGTGACAAAGCGCAGCCCTGGCGGAGGCCAACCCTCACCTGAAACGAGTCCGACTTACTGCCGAGAACCCGGACACAGCTCTCGCTTTGGTCGTACAGAGATTGGATGGCCCTAAGAAGGGACCCCCTTACCCCATACTCCCGCAGCACCACGACTTCCATGCAATGTTGAAGAGGCGTGTCAACCAAGACAACCCCTCCACACCCAGAGCTTTAAGCATTTCTGGACGGATCTCATCAATCCCTGGGGCTTTGCCACTGTGGAGTTGTTTAACTACCTCAGCAACTTCCACCAGGGAAATTGACGACAATCCCCCATCATCCTCCAGCTCTGCCTCTACCATAGAGGGCGTATTAGTCGGATTTAGGAGTTCCTCAAAGTGCTCCTTCCACCGCCCTATTACCTCCTCAGTTGAGGTCAACAGCGTCCCATCCTTACTGTACACAGCTTGGATGGTTCCCCGCTTCCCCCTCCTGAGGTGGCGAACGGTTTTCCAGCAACACCTTGGTGCCGACCGAAAGTCCTTCTCCTTGTCTTCTCCGAACTTCTCCCACAAAACCGCTGCTTTGCCTCTTTCACGGCAGAGGCTGCAGCCCTTCGGGCCCTTCGGGCCCTTCGGTACCTTGCAACTGCCTCCGGAGTCCTCTGGGATAACATATCCCGGAAAGACTCCTTCTTCAGTCGGACGGCTTCCCTGACCACCGGTGTCCACCACGGTGTTTGTGGGTTACCGCCCCTTGCATGAAAAGCTACGCCGGAGGTGTGAGTTGAAAGTCTGTCGGACAGGGGCCTCCTGCAGACGTTCCCAATTTACCCGCACTACCTGTTTGGGCTTACCAGGTCTGTCCAGAGTCTTCCCCCACCCTCTGACCCAACTCACCACCAGATGGTGATCAGTTGACAGCTCTGCCCCTCTCTTCACCCGAGTGTCCAAAACATACGGCCTCAGATCAGATGAAACGATTATAAAATCGATCATTGACCTTTGGCCTAGGGTGCTCTGGTACCAAGTACACTTATGAGCATCCCTATGTTCGAACATGGTGTTTGTTATAGACAATCCATGACTAGCACAGAAGTCCAACAACAAACAACCACTCTGGTTTAGATCAGGGAGGCCGTTCCTTCCCAATCACGCCTCTTCATGTGTCTCCATCATTTCCCACGTGCGCGTTGAAGTCCCCCAGCAGAACTATGGAGTCCCCCACTGGAGCCCCATACAGGACTCCATTCAAGGTCTCCAAGAAGGCCGAATACTCCGAGCTCTTGTTTGGTGCATACGCACAAACAACAGTCAGAGTTTTCCCCCCCACAACCCGCAGGCGTAGGGAGGCGACCCTCTCGTCCACCGGGGTAAACTCCACCAGGGTAAACTCCAACGTAGCGGCGCTCAGCCGGGGGCTTGTGAGTATCCCCACACCCGCCCGGCGCCTCACACCCTGGGCAACTCCGGAGAAGAAAAGAGTCCAACCCCTATCCAGGAGTATGGTTCCAGAACCGAGACTGTGAGTAGAGGTAAGCCCCACCAGATCCAACTGGTAGCGCTCCACCTCCCGCACAAGTTCCGGTTCCTTCCCCCACAGTTCCTCCACGTCCCCAGAGCCAGCGTCTGCTCCGTCGAGGCCCCTGATCTTCACTGCCACCCATGTGGCAGCGCACCCGACCCCAGCGGTTCCTCCCACAGGTGGTGGGCCCATGGGTTGGAGAGAGAGGTGCCACGTAGCTTTTTCGGGCTGTGCCCGGTCGGGCTCCGTGGCAAACCCGGCCACCAGGCGCTCGCTGACGGGCCCTCCATCTGGGCCTGGCTCCAGACGGGGGCCCTGGGCTTCCTCCGGGCAGGGTCACTCCATCTCTACCTCGTTTTTTCATAGGGTTTTTGAACCATTCTTTGTCTGGCCCCTCCCCTGAGACCACTTTGCCTTGGGAGACCCTACCAGGAGCACAAAGCTCCAGACAACACAGCCCTCAGGTTCATAGGGACACACAAACCTCTCCACCACAATAAGGTGATGGTTCCAGGAGAGGCAAGTCAACAAACATGTTTAACACAAAGAGTGGCTAATTTCTAACAAGTTACAGAACATCTGAACTTAAAGCAGAACACATTCCTTTTAAAATAGATCATCTGTCATCGTGAGACCACATTTGGGTACACCTCTATGAACATTTAAAGGGGCTTTATTAATCTACTATAAAAAATCAACCAGAAGGAATCAATAACAAATAGATTCCAGGTTCCAAATATTAACTCTGAAAACAATTATTTGAAAATGAAAACCGGTGCATTTCCATTTGTTTTCTTGCCATTTTCTGTTTCACAAAAGTCATCAAAAGGCATTTATCAAATTTCACATCTGCCTGTTTTTTTCCTGTGAAACCAAATATCAACCAAGCAGGTGCTTGTTGATGTAAAGGTCTGCATCTCACTGATGAAAATGTAATTCTCAAAATGAGATCTAATCACCTTTGTTGGGAGTTGTTAAATTTGAGTTTTGTGTAGTCTCAGTTTGAGAATCGGATGACTCAATATTACTTGACTTAAAATTGATCATTATAAAGTGGTTTTACAGGATTTACTCTGAGTGATGAAGCTGACAGCTGAGGCTGTGGCAGTGTTGCATTACGCCTGGCTCCAATGGAGATATATAATCAAAATATGTTTGATTGGTGGAGCTTATCACAGACTCTTTGGATTCACATTATGCAGAATGCCACCAATGTGGCAGGAACAAGCTGGAGAAGAATGGCTGTGGGAAGACAAAAGTAGTAAACAGACTCAAAATTGGCCTCAAGCTGTGCCACAGGAAAGAACATGAGGCAGTGATTATCTGAGGGACTTTTATTTATAAATCAACAATAAAGTTACATTAAAAGTCTTCACAAAGCAGTCACAAAAGTGGGTTGTTTATTCTTCAATTTCTTTCTACATATCATAAAGCAGTTGACTAACTCTGAACCTGAAATATTCCTCATGAAGTGATTGTCCTACCTTGTCTTTAATGGTATAGTGAGATTATATTAGACCACACAGAGCTGCTGAAAGCTTTACAGGTTTCGTCTTTTTTTCCTGCAGCAACCGCTGGAAGATCAAGCTCTTAAATCTTTAATCGCCTGTGGTGCAGTAGGCAGAGAAATAATCACTTATTTTGTAACAGCAGCACCCACCATAATAAAAGAGGTATAATGCATCACTTACACTCTTATGGAAACTGACACAGAATACAGATTCTGAAGTCTTGCCAGAAGACGATTGTTTACAGTACAGCTTGTATGCCAATATTACCATAATATTCAACTAACCTAAAAGGAATGCTAATGATGATCAGGTTGTTGCTCATTAGTAGATCAGTCATGACAACTTGAAGAGCCTTGAAATTAGGTCAGTGAAGTGGAAGGTGAGCATGGTTAGCTTTGTACGATCTTTGGTTCCACAAAAATAAAAACAAATACCTAACCACCACATGCACAACAACAACCTCTGACATCCAACATCAAGGTTTGGTGCTGGAGGCATTTCAAAGGCACAGTTAATATGCCAGCAACCACATAACATCACCACATGCTCTCATGTTAGGCCCTGTTTACACAAATACGCTCGCGGGTGAAAACGACAAAATATTTTATCAGATGTGCCTTTCGTTTAGTTGGCGGCGGCATTTTTGGGGCTTAAAAACGCAAAAAAGTGAAACCACCCTGGAAATCTTAAAAACGCTCCACCACCGCGTTCCCGTCTAAAGGGTAAAAACGCACTGTGCGAGTGTGTGTGTGTGTGTGTGTGTGTGTGTGTGTGTGTGTGTGTGTGTGTGCGCCGCATGTGTGTGTGCGCCACGTGTGTGTGTATGCCACGTGTGTGTGTCTGTGTGTGCATTGTTTGGAGCAATAACTCCACCTCCTCGTCTGTCCAGACAAAATTGTCAGCTTTTGTTGTTCGCTTCGCGCTACTATGGAGAGGAGAGGGAGAGAGGAGGAGGAGTGGGAGACAAGTAGAAGGAAGGTTCTACGCAGGCGCGCGGACTTAGTGGATCGCATTTCACACACTTCTGCGTCACCATAGGCCTATGCACGCAGATCCCCCCCCATAACGCTCGTCTAAACGCGGAATAAAAAGTGAGAACGCAACGCCACTCTTGCGTTTTCTCTTCAGCTCGTTTCCGTCTAAAGATATTTCAGCCTCACATTTCGAGTGAAGTAGCGAAGTAGTGAAATCATGCTCAACCTCTGACTCTGCAGTTGTACGTTATCTAGCTTTTTTTTTATACAAGGTTAGAGAAAATGTTTTAATTGTTTTATTTAAAAAAATAAATAAAAAACAACAACACGCCATTACTGTTTGAGATGGGGTCCGTTATTCATTTGGACTCTTTTTGACTAAAAAGAAAAGTGGCTTATTTCATTCCACTGGCATAATAAATCATATAGAGTATTCATGCTAATTCACACAAAGTGCACGTTAATGTGCAGTCTATCTTTTTCGTACACAGTAGAAGAAAGCAAAATGCTTACATTGACTAGTCAGAAAGATTCGTGAAACAAAGATGAGTGACACACCATAATAAACATTGTAATCCCATGTAAAAGGTGGAGAAAAGATATTAGATACAGTAATAGATTTTATGTCATCTTGTACAAATGAAGCTCAGTCAGCGTAAGTTCATTCGGGAAGATGCTTTACATTTCTCTCTCTCCCAACCTAATCAGCTGCACTGTCATCAGCTGAATGTGGGCGTTTACTCTTTCAGTTAAACCAACCAGATTTTGCCACAATCTCTGTGAGCTATCACGTTGTTGCATTCAAACTTTAAATCTGTTCTACTCTTTGCTGCTGTCAGTTGTCATTTCAGGCAACATCATGCAACCCTCCTCCACCCCATTCACCTCAAGTTCTCATCATTCCCAGCACCCAGGGTTCCTACATGAGAAGCCTCGCTTCACATCACATCCATCCAGATCTTCAGGCTTCCTTTATCCCTTCATCACCTCCACCACTGTCTAGACTCCATCGGGGAAATATTCCTATATATACCCCTTATAATTTAACATTGCGATAAGCGCCAAAGACTCAAACATATCAACCTATTATGCACCATATTTATTAAACTTATTTCTCCTGATTGAACTACAGTATGGTACCTACATCCTTATTTCTCCTGATTGAACTACAGTATGGTACCTACATCCTCTTGACAATGCATCTTCCCAGACCTTTCTGCAAGGTGTATGTCCCAAACCCCAGGAGCAGCTCCAGTCTAATTCCTGTCATCAGGTGAGAGACAATAGACGTTGCTAACAGGTATGGTAAACTGTGTTGCATCTCTGTTGTCTGTTTTAAAAGGGTACATCTTTAATGACTCACAAAGGGCAGAAAACTGCTGTTGAACAGCATGTTGCTTTTCTGTCCACACCCCAGTCATGATGCCAAAGCGGGTGTTGTTGCAGCTGATTGGGGTGTGGCCAGGAGTGCAACATGATTAAAGTATACCCAACGCAGGCACTACAGCAGCTGTTTTATTCTCTATTATATGCTTTTCAGTGTTGATTTCCCCTTTAATGTCCCCCCAGAGTCTGAGGTGCCAGGATGCAGTGTTGTCTTCCAGCTGTAGGCAGGCGCAGGATGTTGGCTGGGTCCAGTGGTCTTATAGAAACGCTGACCTTTAACGCATCTTAAGACTAAAGGCTTTGCATACAAATGATGATCTGATTTCTCAGTCATTTCACCAGTCAGTCAGTGCCACAGCACGCCACCACAGGATGCTCCCTTAGCTAAGCAGAGCTCCATCATTTCTCCCCAGTGACAGAATAATTCAGTTTAAACCTTGTGTTTAATGACCAAGTTCACTTTCATTGTCTTTCTCTTCACTTGTCTGCTGTTGTGAATAAGGTGAGCAGGAAAGTGGGGCACATGCCAATTTGGGGTTATTAAATTAATCATTATAAACAGTATGGTTTTGAAGCCAGTGCAATTAAATCAGGTATGCAAATGCATGGCCTATATTGAAAACATAATTATGCAGAGGAGAGCGGATCTATGCCACTTCACTAAGAATTGATGCAACAGTGCCACCTACTGAGAATGATCTGCATCTACTCTGATCAGTTGATGGTCACAGGCATAGCAATTCATTTCTTATTATTAAATAAAAGGTACTGGAATTATGTCTTTAGCTATTGGAGGCTATATAATCACTGCCTTTCTCCCCTGAAACAATGGCAGGCTTAAAAAAAGGAAGCGACACACTCATTACTGCAATGCCTTTTAAACCTTATTGACAAATACACTGTTTGATTAAAAAGAGTTATTACGTGTGCAGATTATTTTGGGGGCATTTCAGGCCTTTATTTGTATAGGACAGCTGAAGACATGAACGGGGAGAGAGAGAGAGGGGAATGATATCCAGCAAAGGGCTGCGGCCGCTGCGTCGAGTAGTAAACCTCTACAGCAGGGGTGTCAAACTCATTTTAGTTCACGGGCCACATACCCCAAATTTGATCTTAAGTGGGCCAGACCAGTTAACCACTCCAGGAAGATCAGAAACTTTATCTGCCACAGAGTTTCTTGTCAGCTTGATGTTGGCAAACGCAAGTTGCTTCTGCTACGACAGCGTTCTAAGGGCATTGTAGGAAAAATAAAATGTTACGGACCCGGAGAGCGGGGTAATATTTCGAGAAAACCTCAGAATTTCTAAGATTAAAGTCGTAAATTTACGGAAAAAGAAATTGGTTATTATCTGAGATTAAAGTCGTACATTTGGAATTGGAATTAATTACTTCTCTGCAATTTTCACACTTTGCAAAGTCATCCAGTGGGCCTGATTGGACCCTTTGGCGGGCCGGTTCTGGCCCACGGGCCGTCTGTTTGACACCCCTACTCTACAGTATATGGCCGTGCGCTCTACCAGGTGAGCTACCCAGGCACCCAGCTTCCTCTTCTTATGGTGCCCAGTAGCACCCAGCTCACTGGTGATATTTCAAAATTCAGCTGCAAAATGTGCTGAGCTGTGAGAAAAGTTTGGTATATTGGCTGGTCCTATAAACTGTCAAAATCATCGCCATTCTTGCCATTAAACAGCAAGTGTAAATAAAATGTTATATTGTAGAAGAATGGGTGGGTGTGGATGGATGGTCTTGTGATAAGAGGTACAAAATTGTACTTTCCTATGTGTTTACAACATCTAAAACTGTATCCAAGTCACTGAGGAAAAGCCTTTTAGAATTCATGTTATTTCTGAGACACAACAGCTCAGACAGCGTTTGTAAACGTGCACAATTGTGTAACAAAACTAGAAATAACTCCATCATACAACTGATGTCAGAGAGATATAATGTGGAAAAAAAAGATTTGGAATGCTTTATCACACTCAAATCTTCCATCCACCCACTGCCTCATTCATTTTATACTACATGGAGCCACATTTGTTCCCAGTGAAACCACAAAGTTAAGCGTTGCATGTTCACAAGTATAGACTAAACTGTCCTGGGGAGCAGAAAATTTATTGATTGAGTTGTTCTCGGGGACAAACTCTAAAAATGGGTGTCAGTACTTTAAAGGTCAAGAAATTGTACACATTTTACAGGACCGATAGGCACCATGTTTGTTTCAAAAATTTATTTTCCAAGTCCAGAAATGACATAACCACTTCTAACTTGAAAATGTGCTTTACATTTCTTAAGAAAACAAAATGCCTGATATGCAAAAATGGTATATACACAAGGCTTTTAACCAGAAAGGCACCAAAGACACATGAGCAGTTGCTGCTACTTGCTGGCTTTGTAACAACGTAAAAACAGGACGTGGATCGACTTGAGAAGATGTGAAGTAAATCCAAACAAAACATTATTAGCAACATAATTAGAGACTTTTAGTTTTGTCTCACAATGTAACAAATCTGTATTTTAATGGTTACAAAATGCTAATAAGACAATAGTGGTGTTGTGATAGCTAAAATATATATTATTTATTACATAAATACAATAGTCTTAATGTGGCACATTTTATGTTTTCATTATTTACTCCCTTTTGTGGCTACAGACTGACCACTGTGTGCAAGGGGGGAAAGAACAATGTGAGAACATCCTTAATACAAAGTACAGCTTCTTTCAAACTTAAACATTTTATTTATAGAACATACACATTTGTAATAAATTATTTTTAGTAAAAATGTTTAGGTTGTAACTGTTAGAATTAATCAGCTATGACCTTGTTAGTTCTATATATTGGAAATGGACTTAAATGATGATATGGCTGTGTGATTGTCTAAACAGAGTGTTTGTACTGTTGTGTGCATGCGATTTACCATGATGGGAGAGCTGTATACACGTTTTGGTCTCACAAATTGCTGAAAACTAAAAGTGAAGCATTCTCCCCCAAAGCTCACTCATCCCCTGGGGACACTCAAGATCTTAAGTCCAACCATGAGCAAAGTGACGGTGCCATACATCTTCGCAAGTGCTAGTAAAGCTAGAAAGCGGCACGCGTGAGACGAATGAGAACCGAAGGTCAGTTTTGAACTGAAAAAGGTAAACAGGTAAGGTAACTTCCTCCTAGGTTTTACTGATATTAACACTCAGTGTAAAGATGGCAGCAGCACTCATCTTCTCTACGTCTTCCTCTCACATTCAAAAGCTAATGCCTTATTAGGCTGTGGAACGAGGCGAGCACTCGTACCGCGATTGTGCCTAAGGTCCATACATTATTTTTTAACCAAAATAATATTGTGACATGATATTAAAATGTGATCACCTTGCGGTTTAGGTGGCCTAGGTAACTGGGTTTACAATAATGTAATGTTAGCCATGAGGAACATACTGTCAACAGCATTCCTCTGCCCATTTGGGGCGCCTCTCTCAAGAAATCAAAGCACCTTATTTGGATCCCCTTCTGGATACACCAGTGGTCCTGCTCATAGTGCTGTGACTTCTTTATGATTGGTCCCATTGGAAGAACTGCATACAGTGTGGTGAAGTAACCATTTCTTCTTCTTCTCTTGTTCCTCATATGTCTGTCATTTGTTTATGCTGATGGTGACATAAGATGTAGGTATGTAGCCTTCATCCCCATTGTTCCTACGGACACGGGTCCAGCCGTCCCCTTTGTCCTCCTCTACCACAGCCAGCACCTCCCCCTCCTGCATAGAGATGGTCCCTTCACTGGCCCCTGAAAGAGACAAACTAGATGGTAGCAAATATCCCTGTAGCAGTTTATGTATACAAGACTACACAAGACCACAGAAAAAACCTTTGACTGATGCTATGGTTGTGACCTCACTCCTTTTGTCGATTCCAGAAATATTTTCCTCCCTATTTGCTAAACTTTTATAATATTGCCGGAACAGCATGTGGTATTTGCTGATCAGAAGGCAACCTGCTATAATTTTGTTAAAAAGATGTGCATCCATAAATGACAAAAACTTGTACAATAATTTGTAACTGCCATATAATACCAAACTGATCTGCAAATGTCCATGTAGCTCACTAATATTCACATAAATAGTGAACACTTAAAAAAAAAGGAGATTTTTTTACCTGGATAACATCATCAATTCACAAACAATAGTAAATAATACAGCCCGTGACATACCAGGGAAGCTGTACATGGCTGTGCATTTCCCAATAGGAGCAGTTAGTTCCTCATCCTCAAAGTCATCATCAAACTCAGCGTAGATGGCCTGAGAGGGATCAGGAGTGCTTTCATCGGAGTGAGCTCCATCAGGGCTGGAGAGAAAAACAGGTTTCACTGTGCAGAGCAGACAACACACCATTGTGCCAAACACACTGTCTATTAGCAGAATTTAGTGTTACCTGAGTACATCGTGAGCTCCGTTGTTGTTGAATGTGTGACTTTTATAGCGCAGCGTGTCCCCCCGTCCTCCTGCCTCAGCCAGCCAAGTCTACACAAGAGAGTCAAAGTGAAAAAAAGAGAAAATATCTTCAACACTGTTTTATTGTGATGCATTTAATGGTAGATATATTAAGTCGGGGTTCATTTGTAAAGCCCAATTTCACACAAAATGCCTCAATGGGCTCACCTTATCATAATAAGTGATGACCTCATAATTTGAATAAACAACAGAAATCCGGATTACCTCATACTTGTTGAGCTCTCCTCTGAGCCGCTCTATACTCTGGGACGTCTGGCTGATTTGGGATGCCAGACTAGCAGGGTCTCCCATTTGAGGATTTTTCTCATAAACATCTTTCATTTTCCCCAAGGCCTCACTGAAGAGAGGAGAGAGAGAGAGAAACAAGGGAGGAAGGGGTGACTTTCAGTAGAGATTGGTTCCCTGCAGAGCTCAGGGCTGAGTAAACAATTCAAACACAGAGTTATAAACACTGATGTGCCCTGCATGAATATAATATTCACATTCCCACCTAGAGGAGTTCTAACAGAGATGGTTATTAATACGCAGAAGGATACCCACATACACACACAAGCGCACACACCTCTGATCTACTTCCTTTTGCAGCTCTTTGCAAATTTCCTCGAGTTTCTGTTGTAACCTCTTCCTGCGCTGCTCTGGAGGAAGATGGGTGAAATCCTCTGTCACCGTAGGCTGCAAGAGTTCACAGGAAGGGGCGTGTTAACACTGAATTTTGGAACTCTAACAGTTTAACATCAACAGTACCCAGTAACCACAAGACAACTCGAAGCCTGTGGTTTGAGTCCAGATCAAGGTGCAATGTTTAACGGAAATAACATTAGTTTCAAATGCCCTAGTTACACATGCGCTTATTGATGTAAAGCAACAGTGAGCTGAACCCAAAACCAACAAATATGATGTAGCATACTACGCTCTTATAACTTTATATTGGCAGATTTTCAAAGTTCAAGAAATAAAAAATCTTGGATGGAAAAGGTGACCTAAGAAAGCGCAGAGACAATTTAGGCTATTTAGAAATTGGTTTCCTCTTGTGCTACCAAGCATCCCTCCCTTACACCACCAGGTGGCCACCTCTTCAACACAAACTCAAGAGAACGAGCCTTTTGCCACATAACATGATCAAGAGTGCTGCATGTTCAGTCTTTTAAACAAAGAAACTCCAACAGAGCTTTGTGATAGGAAATTTATTATAATGAGATGAGCTCTTGTAATGGAAAGGTGGCCATTTGTATGCTTCACACAACCGAGACCCCCCACACCAGCTTTGTTGTCTATATTACCGTGATCCTCTCTGGAGTAAACTTCTGAGGGAAAAAGAAACAGTATGCATATTGACAAATCTCAAAATATCTTTAAAAATGGTTCTTGCTTTCCACACTGAAAATATGTTTTTACATCTTTATAACATGTATAAATATTAAGAACAGCAAAAGAGCCATTGTGAGATGTAAGATCTGCCATATGTTTAAGTGTTGAAAATGTAAATAGTCGTATTCATCTAAGGATTTCAGTCATTCTTCCAAACGCAGGAACACAGGTTGATGTGCGAGCCCTGATGAGTAGAGGTCTCCTGGCACCCAAACCTTCTCCTCTGGTGACTCACCGATCTCCTGAGTGTCCGGAAGGAAGAGATTCTGGGTTTGACTGTCTTATTGATCTCCTTCAAACAGTACGACAGGGGGTCCCGGCCAAACTTGGGGGAAGGGGGTCCGTTAGCGGGCGAGGGGGCGGGGGGTGTGGAAAAAGGTGGAAGCGTAGAGGGAGAGAGCTGGGGTGAGGCGAGACCGAAGTACCAGTACCCGAGCATGAGGTATGCAGGCAGCATAGGATGGTAGGGGGGGGGGGGGGGAGAAAAAGAGGAATGACAAAAACAACAACAAGGTGACAAGGGAAATAAAAAGACAACATCAACACCTTAAAGCACACCACAAAGCCAGGGAGACAACACTGGAGCAAACCCAGCACACAAGCCCAGAGAGCATAAGAGCACAAACACACATTTGTCTCTTTGGCTCACATCATCACAAACATAAAACACAAACCAAATCCAAAATTTGGACAGCGAGCGACCAACCACAGCTTCTACACCAGAGCCACAGCAGCCCGACACCTGCAGTCAAACTCAAGCCAGGTTGAAGGGTACGGTGAGCCTCAGTGAGGAACTGGGGCAGGCCAACTAGACTAAACCCAGTTGGAATTGCTAAATGTTATCTTTGACAGCCTGGCTCTTATTTTCATAGTTTTACCCTTCATAGGATATTTTAATTTACTCCCCAACCTCATTGTACAGATAAGGTGACACGGCAAAGACACAACTTTACAACCAAGTTAATAAGGCCTCACATCACACCCCAATTATATAAACTACTTAGAAGTGAAAATGAAGAATACAATTTAAAGTATTACCCAAATTGTTTGTGTAAATTTTCTTTACTGGGATTTTTACTCCCCAAATGGGTAATCAGGTATAATGACCAAAACTAAGACCCATTTTAAAAGAAAAAACATTCTTTAATTATCAACGATGGGATTCAATGCAAAAGTGCAAGTTAAACCTGCGCTATCCTTTGAGTCTGACCTATATAGATAAAATATCAATTCATATATCAGTGCAGTTGTTAAAAACAGCCTGCTTAATTACCAGTGTCATTTGTGCATATATATTTTGGGGGCTTGATGAATGCACTGTATGAACTCTCAGAAAGAGGTTAACTTGAAAACATGCTGGAGTAAACCACAGCAAAACCTCTCAGTGTCAGCTGTTGGTCTCAGTGGGAAGGTGGGGGTGGGATCTATTAGCTAAATTACACAGGAGACTGATGTCTTCTAGTCTTCAATAGTGAATGTCTAAAACAGCCCTTCAACAGGTCCCTTGTGTAAATACTGAGAGCTGGAAGTACAGCACTATCATTATGTGAACATCTACTGGGTATGTGCTACTTTTCTTGAAAGTTATGGGAATCTTAGAGGAGAGCAGCTAAGAGTGGGAATGTTTAGGAGCCAAAAGCTCACTCAATCCAATATAGTCAGCCTCCTATTCATACTGCTCTACAGGCCTAATTGGGAGAGCATGACTGATGACACAGAGCAGTGTGCCACACACATACACAGAACAGGAAGAGTGCACAGCAGAGCACAGCCAGTAAGACATGCAGAGAGGAGTGAGACGCTGAACAAGCAAACACTGCGGGGAAGAAAGAAGGGATCATTTAGTGCTGAGGCAGGAGGAGGGGTGGCCGTGAGCTGGTTAGTGGTCAACTACTCATATCAGCAGTTCAATTTTGGACCTCAGCAAGAGTGCTCCTTTGAGATAAAATCCTTGGTTGGCAATGTAGTGAGGCTCTCAAATAGATTCTAAAGACCAAATTCTAAAACATCAATGTTGACATCTATCCTAATGTGTGGTTGGACCTGATCTGACCTGGCAAACCTGGTGTCATCCCAATTGTTGGTACAAAGATTTTATTGTGATGAGAGACATAATGCTAGGTTCTGGGCAGTATAATAGAAGCAGTGTGTTTGTGGATGCCTGTAGAGGAAAATTCAGTGTTGTTTGGGCCCCGTGCTGATGAAAGCACAAGCACAGCAGAATGCTCACTGCCAGTTGTCCTATTGGAAACCACAGTGCAGAAGGAGGGAGGGAGGGTGTGGGTGCGTGTGTGTGTGTGTGTGTGTGTGTGTGTGTGTGTGTGTGTGTGTGTGTGTGTGTGTGTGTGTGTGTGTGTGTGTGTGTGTGTGTGTGTAGGGGGGGTTATTCACTCACAGTCAGGGACAGAGTCATGCAAAGGACCTGTTCTAGAAGTGTTGGGGTGTGTATGAGTTCATGTATAATATAATGAAAGAGGTTCATGCATTATTATACTGAGCTTCAGAGATGAGAAGGTTGTGTAAATATGTATGTGTGCTTGTAGCCACAACCGCAGGTCCATCATGAGTGCCCTCTGCAGAGGGGATTTCCTGGCTCCTTCCTGCTGGCTCTGTGGCTCTAACATTGACATGCAAGGAGTTGCCCACTAATCTGACTGACTGCCCACCTCTGCTGTCGTTGATCATTGATGAAAGGGGTTGCCAGTGCATTCATTTCACAATTACCACAATGCAAAAAAACACATCTCTTCTAGTGAGAGGCCATGCCATTAGGCTAAATTAGCCTAATGTGGAATGTCCTACCTTACTCTTTTTGCTGAAAAGCCAAAAGTTTTTGCTCCTATTCTTTCCCAGAAGTTCCATGGGGCCTTTAGGCGTGCCCAGGCTACTGTCAGATGAGGCCCGGTTGATGCCCTGACTGTAGTCCTCAAACTCCACATCTCCAGGACGTTCAAAGCCTGATTTGTTCTGCTCTATTACAACCATGGAGTCCTACATCAGATGTAATTATGGATAAGAGCAATCAAGAGTTATTTTCAAAAAGATGCACAGTTAAAACACATGGGCTGCATAAAGCTATGCTGCACATTAAAATCCATATAGCATTTTTTGAGACCAACTCACATTCCTCTCATTAACATTAGTGCCGGCTTTAGTCATGCCTTCCAGGCACTTGCCAATGATAGGCATCACATGCTTCTCTGTGTCTGAAAACAAGATGTAGCCTTGCGCCAACTTCCGTACTCGCCTCTCATCCAGATCCTGCACTTTCTGGTGAACACACAAACAACATCTGCTCAGACGCTGCCATTATTAGGGTTGAGACAATACATAATACACAAACCATAATATACAATAATACAAAACTTTAGCATGTGAATAAGTGAAAGAAAAGCAACTGTTTAAACTGAGGAGTTCATCTCTAGTTTTGAATCAACATACTGTAAGTGCAACTTTTTTTGTTGTTCAGAAATCAAAAAATTCTAACGTCCGCGTAAATTGGCTACAAGCAAATTTGCCATTGTGCATGTTAAATGAAAATAACTAAACAGGATCACAGTTCAGTCTCACAATGTTAGTAACGTGGTTATTTAATGCAATTGCATTATACCACTCAATTCATTTAGCACTTTTGGCAAACTAATGTTATTATACTAACCAGTTATTACTGTACCATATGTTAACTCAAACAAACCTTGAGGGCAGTAATTATGTTGCCATATGTAATTCACTTACATTGAAAATGAGTGGCATATCATTAAAATAGAACTGGTTCTGCTCCTTGTTGTACTTCTGAAGCTGAGCAGCGTAGTCGTTCTTACACTCCTCCGCTACGTGTGCTCTCATATGAGCCTGCTGTTTGGCCTGGAACCACACAGACAGCACAGGTTCATAACCAAGTGAATCTGATTCTAATTATGATCATGGTAAATAGTCCTTAAAATGAAGCATCCCCCCGCCCCTTTTTACTTTTTCAACATCCGCCTTTGTAGCGTTGATATCTTGATCAGTCTTCTCTGCGTACTGTGCTGCACGCTCTGCTTCTCTCCATTCCCTCTCAAAGCGCTTTTTAGTCTGGTGTGCAGAAAGAAAAAGACAGAGAAAGAGAGAGAGAAAAAGAGAAAGACCATGTTCAGTTCAATCAGCTAAGTAAGATCATTGCCTGAATGAAATATTAGGAGGATTTACTATTTTCAGCAAAGCATTATTCACGGTCTTTCTAAAAACACGGATAGGGGAGGTAACATCTCCAATCATAACTTAATACGTCTTGGATTGATGATAAGAGTATAAAATGGGGAGGTGATTTCCACTCTGTCCATCTGCTTTTACTATAGAGAAATACAGCCACCTGACCAGCCACACTGAACGTGCAGGCATCTGCTTACAGATCTTTTTTTTCATCTTTTATCATAAACAAAGACGAAAGGGACTAAGCTCTGCTTATCACAATAAAAAATGTAATCATGAAAGATGAAGAATGATGGACACCTCTTTAGGGAAAATGTATTTTAGAAAATCTTTTTAAATTCTGTGTCTGGACTTACACTGTCGAGCTGCTTGTAGGTGCTCTCCAAACTCTGTTGGGCCTTCTTGGCCTCCATCAGATACTGCAGACATTCATAAAAATAGACCGTGTGAGAGGACGGGAGGCAGGTCAGATAACAGAAAGAGAGACAGCCATGTGCAGCGGCAGATACTGAATAAACAATGACCTCCAAAAAGCAACACAACATAACAGATAAGAAAAATACCAGTGTGTCTTTTCGAGACACCTCTGCAGGGGGAGCCTGTCCACGGCTGCAGTGTTCTGCAATCCAGTGGGACAGAGCCAATGCATTCCTCATAGAGAAATGGCACACCACCGCTCGGATCCTGCCTCCCCCCGGAGACATTAAGTAAGGCTTCCTTCCTGCCACAACAGTGAGATCTCCACATCTCCACTCCTTTAAATCTCCCTCTATTCTCCTCCCACCCTGTACACTTCTCCTCAGCAGTGTGTGCTGTAGACTCCAATTAAAGAAAACAAAGACTCAATTGGCATGTTTTCAGGCTGCTGTTGAATATGGTGCTGCAGGCACACATAGTATTAAATACATTTTAGAGCTGCAACTATTAGTCAATCAATCGATCAACAGAAACTTAATCTGAAACTATTGTGATAACGGACTAATCATTTAAGCCTTTTTTAAAGCAAAGATGCAAAACTTTGATTGTTATAGGGTTTCAAATGAGAGATGCCTTTCTTGGTTTTACATTATAGTAAATTGGATATTAACTGTTAACAAATAAGACATTTGATTATGATCGGCTGTCATTTTCTAATGTTTTATAGACCAAACAGTTTTAACAATATATATAATAGTTGGTAGTTTAAACTATAACAAAAATAATTGTTAGTAGAACCACTCAATGGGACTCAATCACTGTATCAAAGGCAAAAATTACCCAAAACCCTTACTACAACACAATTGAAAAGCTACAGAAGGTGTATTAGAGGGTGGACAACAAGGCTGTGGGAACATTTCAACAAGTTGCCTTAAAAAGGAGCTTGAATGCAGTGTGTTTAAAGCTAAAGTTTTAGTCTCAAACACACATTATTTTACCTGTGATAATATGCCTAACTCGCAGCTGCAAAGATAGACTTCAACCAGCCTAACACAATGCACTCCTGATCCACTCACCATCTTTCGCTCCTGCTTGAGCTCTTGCAGGTACTTGGTGAGATCAATGCAAATGTTCATCATCATGTTCTCAGCAATTAGCTCTCTCTGGCCCGCATAGTCGTTCATCTCATTCAGGATTTCCAAAAAGGACTGGTAGCTGGACAACCTACAATTTAAAAAGGAGGAGAGAGGAAAGGGTGGAGAAATAAAAACACAGTGATGGGACCACTGACAAGATGATACATACACAGGCTCAAAGACAAGTCAGCAATGGGCCAGGTCATAACTTCCTTATTCCTGCTTCCTTCTCGGGGCATTTAAATGGCTCCAACAGCAGCACCACACTAAAGCATTAATGACACTAATGAAAAGGCGATTCCTAACTATTTGAAACATGATATTATTTGTCAGTCCTGTTTTCGTTTGTTAGTTCCCTTCAGCGAGAGCTTAATGAGCTATTAGGGCCAGGGTGTAAATCTAAATTGACCTAGAAGGCGCAATTGCAGCCGACATTCTTTCGCAGCTAAATGCAATTTCTGTCTTTTTTAAATTATAAAGCAGGTCAAGGTGATATACAAATACTGTGAAAGTATCAAAACACTCAATACACAGAGAAATGCACACAGCCCGTATTCAGAAACTGTGCCTTTAAACAAGCCATCAGGACTTCCGTATAGTTGTGATGTCACAAATATACATATTTATATAGTTAAAGTGCCGCAACAGTGCAGTTACAGCCATTCCCCGGCTGCAATGACGGTGCAGAGACTCCAAGAGCCCAGATGCCAAAGACCGGGAAACGCTGACCAATCAGAGCAGACTGGGCTTTTTCGGGATGGGCTTAAAGAGACGGTCATTAAAACGGAGCATTTCAGGCAGAACCTGAATACAGGTATATTCAGACAGACATTATGAGAAAATGTGTATTTTGAACGTTAATGCATGTAAACATGTTCTAGTAGAAATCCAAATTACAAGTATGAACCTGAAAATAAGCATAATATGGGACCTTTAAAGGAGAATTCCGGTCAATTTCAACACGTAGCTCTGTTGTTTGTAAATTTGGAGTGCTGTCAGTAGCAAAAAAAACTAAAACAATCAGTGCTGCCTACACCGTGTTATCCTCCTGCTAGCGTTAGCACCCAACAGGCTTAAACAGGGCAAGTTTTAAACGTGTTTTTAGCCTCTAAACATGCTCGGAATGTCATTACAAGTGCCTACCCATGTGCAATGATTCCTTCCGAGGGAACACAGCGAATCTGACTGCAGTAGATGTGACAGAAAGGCAAAAAAGTTGTGTTAATCCAGCCAGTGCACATACCTCTGTTTATTTCCTGTTTTCCGGTCAAGTCCACACTAGTCGATTGTCGAACTCCTACAATCCAATATTCCAGTCAAATTTGCTGTGTTCCCTCGGAAGGAATCACTGCACATGGGTAGGCACTTGTAATGACATTTCGAGCATGTTTAGAGGCTTAAAACACGTTTAAAACGTGCCCTGTTTAAGCCTGTTGGGTGCTAACGCTAGCAGGGGGATAACTTGGTGTAGGCAGCACCGATTGTTTTAGTTTTTTTTGCTACTGACAGCACTCCAAACAACAGAACTACGTGTTGAAATTGACCGGAATTCTCCTTTAAAGAAAAAGTAAAAACTGAACCTCTTCAATCATCTATAAGTTTTCTTTGAAGATATGCATTGCAGTGGCTCACCTGCACTCTGGTTCATCTTTGCCGATTCTTTTCAGGTTATATTTCTTTGAAAGGTTCCTGTGGACAGTTAAAGGGCATTAAATAAATGAGTAGACAAATACATAGCACATTATCAATGGGAAAAGATGGATAACAGCTGAAGAAAGCTCACTAAATTAAACTATTCTTATAACCACTGGTTTTATACAATAGTATTAAAAAAAGCAGTCTTCTATGAACACATTAAAAAAGCTTTTCTTCCTTCTTTCACTCTCTCTTTCTCTCTGACCACATCCAGTCTGTCATGTGCCAGTCTGCTCCCACTTCCTCTCCTCTCCAGCAAAGCTCAGCACTACAACAGATGTGGGCCTGGCAAACTGGGATACAATTGGGAGAGGGAGCACCGTGGATGAAGAGAGAAAGAGGGAGAGAGAGAGCACACACTGCAGCTGGAGAATGAGGCCAGTGTTTTAGAGACAAGTTAGATTCTGTCCCAAAGTAGTCATAAGACCCCACGAACATTTTATAAACAGCCTTTTGACATGCACCCATGCAAACACACGCTGACCCATCTGCTTTGAGCAACACACTCGCGCACAAAAGCATTTGAGGCAGGCAGCACGGGAGAACAACGACAAAAGCAAGGCCTACCTCAGTTGTTTGGCATAGTTTTGCTCAATCTCTGTCCTCTCCTTCACAAATTTCACATACTTCTCCACCAGCTCCAGGCCAGATTGTGTGTGCTTCTCAATGATGTCATATTGGTCCTGGAGAAAGAAGCACAAGAGACAAATAAGGAAAAGATATTAAGCAAATACAGGATATGGAACGTGTTAACTTCTGGGTAATAACTGATACGTTCCTCTGGTTGAGTCTGAGGTCATCTAAATGAATCTTGGAGGGTAATAAACTAAACATATTGTTCTTGCATGTTGGATTTCACGAATGCTCTCCACATGTGCTTAAAAATATTGGCAATGATCTCTAAATTTCAGCATAGCTTTAAATCACAGGGCACCCATGTTGTTAAATAAATAGAGGCCAGTCGCAGGACACAGGGTCACAGGCAGGAAAAAGGAGGTGCTCTTCTGATATCCTGAGAGCAATGGGACATACTATTAATTACATCAAATGAGCTTTACAGAGTCCTTCTTAATGTAGCTATTTTACATATTTCATGACTACTTTCAAATTCATAACTCCCGTTGGCACAACTGAATTTGCTGACTTTTCCTTTTCATATGAATATGACAGAGGTATTCTGTGTTTCTTTTCCTCTTTTGTTCCCTTCCCATTTGGAAGAGCACTTTATGACACATTGAAGCTGAGACAACTCTGTTCAGAGTGAGAGATGATATATAAGATAATATTCTCTCACTCTACACTCATAACAATTCCCCCAAGCTTTCTGTGCTTCTGACTTTAGTACTGAGGAGGGGGCATGTTAAAAGGGGATTCCTGACAAGTTGGGTCATGTTCTTCTGTACCCTTCCTGTCTTTCAGGTAAAACAAAAGAGACAAACCCCAAATGAATGACACAACATTTAGCTTAATCACAGAACACAGTTAAAGGTTAAGACAGAGGCCTGTAATCCATCACCCCAATAACATCTAACCAATAGGCAGCATTAAGGGTTTAATTAAGAGTCATTAATTACGGAGCAGAAGTAAGGATAGTCAACACAGCCAATTTACAACTGCAGTTTCCAATTTCCTGAGGTGCTTGTGTTAACAGCAGATTTTCTTCTCAGATGTGGAAAATATATTTGACTTGTGAGTTAGAAGAAGAATAGTAGCAAAATAACCAAATGTCAGGGTTTTAGGACACTACTTTGTTTAAATGTAGCCCTCATAAAGTGCCAAAGGAGTGACTTTTTGTTTATGAATGATTTAAATGAAAGCAGTAGTTGTCTGCATCCAGCCCAACCTCACCACATCAACAGAAACAGAAGACTAAGGCTGCAAGTATGTCACTGAGCATAAAACACACTGAATCTAGGATTAGATTCCTAATTGGTGAAAAGTTAGTGTGCTGCCTCTAACCCCAAAACTACAGTTTTACCTAGTAACCTCAAACACATAAAATAACCAAGCAGCAAAAACAGAAAGGAATCAAAATACAATTGAAAGAATAACAAACTGTGGAAACAAATGATTTTTTTGAGATCTTGATTATAGATTGTTAATTTGCGTGACTAAGGAGGAGTTTATGCATCATATTTTCGAAAGGCTATGATAGCGGAAATGGAAAGTTATATACACTGCACTCATCTCTTGATACAGGCCTTTTGCATAGATAAATCTATTATTTGCATATTCCGTTTCAGGACTACTGATCAGTCTGTGGCAGAGTGTGCAAAAAAAGGTCAACTACTATGGAGATTGATGGAGAGGTCTGAAATTGTTAGGCAAGCTGCTGTGGGTGTAGCGTCTGTGTAGGTTGGACAGCGGGGAGATCCCCAAACCAGTATTCTGTCTCCCACTCTAGAATCTGCCAATGCTGAGTTCCATTCCAATATCTGCATTTCCATATACAACACAGCTGCACAATGCATACCTAATCATGTTGATAAATCTTACTTGATTCAGGTAAAATATGCTAGACGACTGAACACTTCTAGGATAAAACACCCTGCATCGCAGCTGTCCATAAACGGTCTTTATGAGGTATACCTGGCATAATGTCGAATCATTGTAGCTGTCATCAATAGATCTTTTTGGGAGTGTCAGTCAATGTCCTGATGCCTTTCTCTAGAATTATAATAGTCTGTCATGAATATTGTGAGGATGTTGTGTCCCAGTTTGGTGCCAAAAAAAAACATTTATCCATTGTTGAGTCTACAGTTATCACACCAGGGAAGAAACAACACATTTTACTGGATTGTTTTCCTATTATTTTTGTTCCAATGGTAAAATTGCACTTTAAAAACATCTCACAGGATTATGAATGATGTAAGTAGCTGAGTGAATGGAGCCTACCTATTTGCGCAGTCAATAAAAGATTTTGTTTTGTTTGTGTGTGATCAAACTATCGTAGAACATTGATTTTACAAGGATGTTGTCGAGCTACACATTAGTGTATCTGTCACTTATAAATAACCCCTAAAGTTATAAGGGGACACTAATTCTTCAATCTACTGACACAAACTAATTAATTCCACCTCATGTATGGAATTCAAATTTAAAAATATAAATAAAAAATATCCTGGGTTATATATTTCTTATTGTGACATAATAGTTGTATGCATGTTAACCTTTTCCTCTATGTATGTACATACATACATACATACATATGTTTCTCAGGTTGAAAAAAATAAGCCTTGGATGAACTATAAATGGCAGAAAAAGTAGCATCTGAGAATCTCTATAAATTAACTCTGACTGCTTGATTCAAAACAAGAGGGCTCCAATTAGAGAAAAGCCAACCTCATTAAACTGTCTTAAAAAACACATTGAGATAGCTTTCAAGGACATAATCATTGTCTCATCAAACATGAGTGGCTGTCACACTACTGCGATTTATAACCACCCAAAGCCACAGTCAGAATTAGCTTTATAGCTCCCCATAGATTGGGTTTGTACTGAACTGATTTTCATAAATCACAAACATTGTTTGTATGAATCTGCTCCTGACTACTTTCACATGGGCAATGGCTTTGATTAAACAGCAAATTTCATGTTTCTGGTAGGGGTGTAAGAAAAAAAATGTATACACTTGAGTATCGCAATATTTTATTTATCAATACTGTATAGATTTTCAAAAACGCAATATTGATTTAAAAAGAAAAAAAAAAATGTTTTAGTTTACATGCAAAAATATTCATGTAAGACAGTGGTTCACGTTTATGTTGTGTTTAAACCCCCTACCGCTAGATGGCTATGCTGAGACGTACCACTAGTGTCCTTGCCTAACAGTGCCTAGCCGTGCCTGACTTTTTGCTAGAAGCTAACAATGTAGCTATGGCTGAACTTTGGCCTACTTTAGCATATACAAATTTGCTCACTAAGAACCTGTGAACCACAATCCCAAACTGGCAGTTTGATTTTCTGTGTACTGAATTGTTTACCTAAAGTAAACTTCTTTGACTTTTATGCACATCATGTCTTTTTTTAAATATTAGTTTTTCTAAAATTATACTTAAAATAAATCACAATATATCGCCTTACGCACTGTATCGAATTATATTGCAATATATTGAATCGTGACCCATGTATCGTGATATGCATCGTATCGCCAGATTCTTGCCAATACACAGCCCTAGTTTCTGGTAAAACATCCTGACTATTCCATTATTACTTCAGCCCTACTTCCATGCCTGTACATGTAATTTAGACATTCTGTGTAGCTTCTACATATTGTAACACATTCCAGAGGAACATTTAGTGGCATCTTTCTCGCCTACACTCATTTCACCATGTTTGATGGGTAAGCTAAATGTTGTAGTTCTGCCATAGTAATTATAGAACTTCCAAACCAGGAAAGCAATAACCTATTTTTTGGCACAGATTTAGGCTAAGGGGTGCAGTAAAATAATGCTACATCATGCTTTAAAATTGAGGTCTAAAAGTTCTTATCTAAACCTAGCAAGCATCCTACGTGTCCTTTAAACTCCATCTTCCAATACTTCCAGTAATACCAAAGAGAAACTGGCATCAAGTGAATGCCACATAACTTCAAGAAGAGTCACTCTATTACCTGGCACATATTGTGGAATTTGTTCTGTATGTCTGAATGATACATGGTGCTAATAACAATAAAAACTTGATCTCAAAAAAAAAAAAAAGGAGTCACTCTGAAAGTCATCAACCTAAAAGGCTTGGGTGGATGTTTCAGCCCTGAGTCACCCTGTCTAGAAACTTAGGGGCCCTGCCCGTCCAGATCTGCCACACTGTAGTTCAGATCACTCAGGATTGGCTTGTTAGCACTCACGATCACAGCTAATGCTTAGACACTGATCTGCACTCAGCAAACGTGTCTTAAAATAGCCATTGGATTAACAGTGACAATCAGGGGACAGATGCCATTGAGCTGACTTGGCCCTAGAGACGACTCTTCAACCCAACATTAACAGAATTATGCCTGCAGGGTTTTGTCTAACAGGACAGGTGAGGCTATAGCCAAATAAACCTGCTGTATAAATACTTTGAATGAAATAATTTGTATTTCACACTGACTGAAGAAAGAATACTGGCTTTTGTGTGGAGAGTTTCCAATGAAACAACTGCATGCGATGAACAGGAACGATAGAGCGTCTGATTAATACTGGGGTACGAATGTTTCTCTGATTTAATCAAAGTAGGGCAAAACTAATTAGGCTGTTGTACCAGCATGTAGGATGAAAAAGGGACAGGGGAAGAGGCCTAGGGGGAGACTGTAATGAGGTCACAACCTCCCTATCCTCATCTTTGCAATGCTCCATTTACAGGTTCCCTGAGAATGTGCCTGTGTGAGTGTTTGGCTTTATCGCCATGGTACAGTGCTGCTGGCACACAGTCATCAAGGTAATACGTTATATGGGGAGATTTTTTCAACAGGGTGTGTTTAGATTCTGGATAGTGTCACTACTGTTCCCAGGAAATGGCTCACAGTCTACTAGACTGCAGCACGCCGATTTGTTTGGACCTACAAAACAGCCCCACATCTTTTAAAATTACCAGCTGAAGCAGTTTATTTTAATTGTTATAATCAGTCAGTCATTCCAATAAAAACCATGTCCTAATGAATTTATTTATATAAGCACTCAATCCAACAAATCACACCTTATTGGAAAATCAAGCTGTCTTGATCAGTTGAATAAATAATCTTGGCACTCAGGTGGACACATGGGGCACTTCATCAGTGGTGAAGCTTGTTGTCAAGGCAAATTATAGCATCCGATTTTAGCTCTATGGAAGCAGTGCCAGACTGTAAACACTGAGACTGGGTACAACCCACCTCAGCACACTTAAAACGCTTGTGTTTGTGTAGAATAGTATTCCGACACCATTTTCAGCCTGTATTCAAATTAATAGCCCTAGTTGTTGTCAGTCATGCAGGACATTTAACGTGGAAATTGTACTTGTTGTCCAAGTTGCTTTTGATTTAGTATGTCTAGATATCACTAACAGTAGGTGATTTATGTCTGAAATTAGGCTTACCGGACTATTTTCTTTACAATGCAATAATAAGTTTTGAATTTATGTAACTTTACAGCTGTTTGCCTCGTGCACTGCAGACATCCCACTATAAAAACACTGTGGAGTAACAGTAAAAAATAAAGATCCACACAAAAGCCAGACATCCGATCGATGTGCAAACGTGGATCCAAGATGAACTACTCCACTTTCCACAAGAGCAACATGTTTGGTAGTGGGCTTCAGCCAACCCACTCCTTGTTTCATCTATAAACGCTAAAAAAAATTTTTTTAAAAAAAGCTGTCCGAAAATGGAACTGCGTTCATGAATGCGAAGTTTTGCAGCGTCTCAGCGCTTCTTCAGACACGTATTTCTCACCAATAGCACGTTTCGCGACTTTCTCAACGAACTCCACCTAAGAAATTGCATTATTTTCATCCTGACAACTATTATTACCAAAGCAAGCCGGATGATGGACTCACCCAAAGCTCTGTGCCCCAGTCCATGTTCAGCTTGTCGGCCAAGCTGTCTGACTATCCCGAATACAAAGAACTTCTCCAAAGTTATCCCAGCAACTCGGAGGACGGCCCTCTGGTAAGTAATCCCGAGGTGATAAATCAGTCGTAACCACTACGCACTCCGGTTTTGATTCCTTCAACAAATGATGTTAACCTGCATCATAGGTAATTAACTAGGGCTGGCAGTCGCTTGTTTAGTTTGTCCAAATATTTTTCATAGCGAAGGAAAGAGGGATAAACTAGCTTTCATATCCGCGTCACTCCCAAATCCTGAATCTTAAAGGGCCAGTGTACTGAACCACAAGCGACATTGGCCAGATGTCTGCATCCTTTAGCCTGGTTTTAACCTGGTTTATAAGTGTCATTGAGCAAAGCATTGAGCTCAAGCGGCTTTCTGCTGTCCTAAAATTCATCATCAATCATTACATCCTCAAAAACTGTTGCTCTAAGCCTAACACACTGATGCTGGTGGAGTTATTCTAGGTAGAATGGCTTAAGATCTGAAGACTTGTTTCTGTACTAACAATACATTTTAACTGACTACTTAAATCCTAAATTATTCATCTGAAATTAAGCGACTTGAACAGTACTCGTTCCAAAATCAGTCATAGCAGTCATCCCTGTCCTTTTTCATGTTTATTATGTAGCTGTACAATCATATTATAAAAGACCTAGCCTATATATTTAGGATTAACTCTGGCATTGACAATTAAAGCTACATTGTGAAAGCATAAAAATGTGAAATCATAAAGATGATCATTGTGAAGTATACACATAGAGCAGTGAAGTTTCCAAATACACACACAACACATAATAGGCTATTGTGTAACTTTATTAAGAATTTAAAAAAAAACCTAGGTTAGAATTGAATGTCCCACAAAGAAAAATGCATGTTATAATACACCTGTAGCACTACTTGGTAAACAAGACTTCTCCTAATTATTCATTTTGACATTGGTCTTCATTGGTGTAAACCTAGAATCATACCATACCAAAGTTAAAATGTAAATACAATATTTACAGGTCATTCTTGTCATGCAAGAAGACAAATGACATTAATCTTACCCATGCAGCAAGTAATATATACCCTAAGCTTGCACCCCGTTAGACTGAGGAGTCATTGGGATTTCTGAACCATCATTGGCTTTGTCAGGGACAAAACTATATTGTCCATGTTTTTTGCTGTAGCTGTGGACACTGATCAGGATGATGAGGATGAGGACGGCGATCAATATAATTAGCAACCACCAAATGGTTGGTGAGGAGACTGGACTGGTTTTACCTGTAAGTCAAACAAGATATAACAACAATAATTGAAAGTTTACTTGTCACTTCTTGATTCCATAAATGTTTTTTTTCTTTTCTGCAACCTATGTATAGCACAACATCAGCATCAGTTACCACTTCACTGTATACATTTCCATAAATGTTCTGCACATAGTCAATAATGATACCTTTCATCGTCAGCGTGACATATCTTGTCACTCTCCCAACTTCATTGATGGCATCACAGCTGTAAACACCAGCATTGGTTGACGTGGCTCCTGTGATGCTGATGCCCTTCTGGCGCCCCCTGATGGTCTCTTTCACATTCACTGCAGAGCTGTAGTTCAAAAGGATCTTAGGGACAGGGTTGCCCTCAGCACTGCAGTCAATAGTCACATTTTCACCCAGGTTCACCTCCTTATTGTCAGTTCCCTCCTTGAACACAGGGGCATCTGTGGAGAGAAGGGTGAGAATTGAGAAGAGGAACATATAATCCCAGATCACTTATTCACAACTAGTTTTAGTGGAGGGTTCCCATCAGCTAGACAGGACAACTTGTCCATACTGAACTCATGCTCCACACCAGCGTAACTGCCTGGACAAGCTTTGAGCACTGGTTTATCTACAATTAAACGTTAGCATACATTAATCAAAACTTTATATTAGTGGGATGTGTTTAGCTAGTAAAAAACAAAAATAACTATATAAGTGGACAACTCACAGTACACAACAGCCATGTAAGGAGATGAGGTTACAGTAGGGTCGGTCTCTGGTCCATTTTGTCCAAGCTGTAGATCAGCCTTGCATATGAAATGTTCTCCGTTGTAATCTCCCACCGGAGTGACTCTTAAGGTAGAGGACACATTTGCTGGGACCTTACTGGTCTCGTTAAACACTTCTGCGTGCACAGTTTCATTGCCACGGTACCACGTCACTTTGAGCTTTTGCACGGGAGCCACATTGATGATGTTACATTTCAAGTGGTACTCTGTGCCCTCCACCATCGGCCCATTATCTAACGCAGAGACTGACACAATGTCTGGAGTCTCTGCAAATAAAGCAGGGGGAAATAATTAGTCGAAAGAAAATAAATGCCAGTATAGCTTTCATCTTTTGAAGTGACACTCTTTAAAGAGTTTTTGTAGGCTACAGACATCATTAATTAACTTTACATTATTGTGTCAAACATTTTGTAAGACAATCCCATCGAGATGAAGACAGAAGATAACATATAGTATAGTCTTTAGCTTGGTACTCACTATAAAGAGTGATGTTTAGCTTCTTAGAACACTGGTAAGTATCTTTCAGATTAATGAAACACAAAGGGTTTATCTGCCAGTCTTCCAGTTTTTCAACTGTCCAGATGACAGCAGGACCTGGAGTTGATGTGGCTCCAACTGGTGCTTCCCAGCCCATTTGTTGAACATCTGCATCTGTGCTGCAGTTAACTGAAGCTGGATCTCCAAATCTCACCACCATTTCAGCAGGCGTCACTACTAATGGGCAACCTGCCATTCAAAAGTATGCATATTCAATCAGAGCTTAATTTTGCTGCACAATAAATACATATTCCATATCTAAGCTAATAATAAAGGACACAAGGATGTATACCTCTAGGTATCACATGAACATGGATTTGCTTATTTATGCTTCCCAGATTATTGGTAGCTGTGCAGTTGCAGGTTGTGCTGCTGATTACTCGAGTGATTTTGAGATTATTTGTGTTCTCCAAGATATTTAACCCATCACATGTCCAATGAAAGTGAGGAGGAGGGTGCCCCTCAGCATCACAGTTCAGGGTGACATCATTATATTCATTCACATAGACATCTTCCGTTTTGTTCTTGAGCTCAGGAGCATCTGAAGAGGCAAACGAAAGCTTGTTATTTGTACAAATATTTACATGGTAGAGAACCATATTGAGGAAATTTATAACATTTCTGCTTATCTGGAAACAACAGCGTCCACTTACAGTGCACAGCAACAGTGTATGTGTGAGAAGTAACAGGTTGTGATCCATGTGACCCAAAGTCCAGCTGGGCCTCACATCTAAACTCAGCTCCGTTTTCTTCTCTGCTGATGTTGACTGCAAGCGTAGAAGACTCATTTACTGGTGTTTTGGTTGTGTTGGTGAAAGAGTCTATCCTGATGGCTTGATTGTTTTTGTACCACCTCACAGTGAGGTTTTGAACAGGAGCAACATTGATGATGTCACATTTCAAGTGGTACTCTGTGCCCTCCACCATCGGCCCATCATATAACACAGAGACTGACACAATGTCTGGAGTCTCTGCAAATAAAGCAGGGGGAAATAATTAGTAGAAAGAAAATAAATGCCAGTATAGCTCTCATAATTACTTAACTTTTGAAGTGACACTCTTTAAAGAGTTTTTGTAGGCTACAGACATCATTAATTAACTTTATATTATTGTGTCAAACATTTTGTAAGACAATCCCATCGAGATGAAGACAGAAGATAACATATAGTATAGTCTTTAGCTTGGTACTCACTATAAAGAGTGATGGTTAGATTCTTAGAACACTGGTAAGTATCTTTCAGATTAATGACACACAAAGGGTTTATCTGCCAGTCTTCCAGTTTTTCAACTGTCCAGATGACAGCAGGACCTGGAGTTGATGTGGCTCCAACTGGTGCTTCCCAGCCCATTTGTTGAACATCTGCATCTGTGCTGCAGTTAACTGAAGCTGGATCTCCAAATCTCACCACCATTTCAGCAGGCGTCACTACTAATGGGCAACCTGCCATTCAAAAGTATGCATATTCAATCAGAGCTTCATTTTGCTGCACAATAAATACATATTCCATATCTAAGCTAATAATAAAGGACACAAGGATGTATACCTCTAGGTATCACATGAACATGGATTTGCTTATTTATGCTTCCCAGATTATTGGTAGCTGTGCAGTTGCAGGTTGTGCTGCTGATTACTCGAGTGATTTTGAGATTATTTGTGTTCTCCAAGATATTTAACCCATCACATGTCCAATGAAAGTGAGGAGGAGGGTGCCCCTCAGCATCACAGTTCAGGGTGACATCATTATATTCATTCACATAGACATCTTCCGTTTTGTTCTTGAGCTCAGGAGCATCTGAAGAGGCAAACGAAAGCTTGTTATTTGTACAAATATTTACATGGTAGAGAACCATATTGAGGAAATTTATAACATTTCTGCTTATCTGGAAACAACAGCGTCCACTTACAGTGCACAGCAACAGTGTATGTGTGAGAAGTAACAGGTTGTGATCCATGTGACCCAAAGTCCAGCTGGGCCTCACATCTAAACTCAGCTCCGTTTTCTTCTCTGCTGATGTTGACTGCAAGCGTAGAAGACTCATTTACTGGTGTTTTGGTTATGTTGGTGAAAGAGTCTATCCTGATGGCTTGATTGTTTTTGTACCACCTCACAGTGAGGTTTTGAACAGGAGCAACATCAATGATGTCACACTGCAGTTCGAACAGTGTCCTTTCCACTGTAGGTACATACCTTGTAGGAAAAAGGCTGACCATTTCTGGATTCTCTATCAAAACAAAATGAGATGTAGATTATTGCTTTGGCTGTTTTTTTCTATTACATAACATTCATTTGAAATTACACTTACTGTATACAGTTATTTTAAGGTCTTTGCTGCATTCATGAGTGTCATTTAGCTTTATTTTGCACTCTGCCGCTACATCCCAGTTTGACAGTGGCGCTTGGATATAACTATTGTCATATTCCATTGCAGAGTTTGTGTTTCCAACAGTCCAGTACATCCCCGCATGATCCTCCTCTGTGCTGGTGCAGTTTATGAACACTGACTCTTCATATTCTTTTATAACCTCAGGGGGATCCAGGGTGAGAGGGTTGATATCACTGGGGCATAAACGGTCTGCATCTGTTGATTGACAAAATGGTAATGCTTTTATTGGACTTTAAAAGTGGACTTTGCTGCACTCTGGTGGCTCAGATTACCAATGCATGCCAATTACACAGAACTGTGTGTAAGGCTGAATTCTAGCTCACAGTACTCATGTTTCCAGTGATAACAGTGCTGAATCACAGACCTGTCATACAAACTCCACCACTGTTCGATCAGCACTGACACATGTAGGTCCTTATATAACTGAGCGATAAACTGCACCTGGTCTTAATTTTAAAACATTAAAAAAATAATGATCTTCCTATGTACAGTAATAGTCATGCTAAACATTATGATAAAGGTTTGTAATTTAATAAAGTGGGATAGTCTCTTGAGATAGACATCTTGTTTTAGGATTTTAAAAAGTACAACTAATACAGCATCTTTCATATGTTCATGTATTATTATACATTATATTATATTATACTATATACTTGACTATACTGTACCATACTATACCATATAACACTTGATATTCTATGTTATTCTGCTGTAATACACTATATTATAGTATTACTGTTACTACTATTACATTGGACCTTATACAATGTCTTATACTGTAAATCATACAGAAATATGTAAAATATGTTTCTTACTACATAATATACTATTTTGGATTTCGATTTTGCAATTTAATAAAGACCACACTAAGTATCATTACTTAATCACAATATATATTATCCTGGTGTACAGTTCACATATATATTACTCGCTGCTATTAATCATACCGTGTCACTTACCTCGTAACTTTGTCTTTAATTGCTTTTGTATAGTTCATTTCTTGTTTTAATTCTACTCTTATATATATATATATATATATATATATATATATATATATATATATATATATATATATATATTACTTATAATAGCAGTATAAATACTTCTTATTTTATTTATTCTAATTTTTTCTATTTATCTGTACTTATGTCTGTCTTTGTGCTGCTGAAACACCTACATTTCCCCTCTAGGGATCAATAAAGGCTCATCTTATGTAGAAAATCAGTTCAAGTACTTTACAGACAGTATTCATATACCGTATTACAGTAGTATTTATATACAGTATTATATATGCTGTCTTATTAAACATCTGTGCTGTGCTAAGACTATAGTTGATTTGCTAAATTGTTCTGATACTTTTTATTTCAAAATGGACTCCACCACACCCACTGCGGTTAATATGGTTTACACAAGTCAACCGTCAGTATAGCGGAAGTTTTTACCACAAACATTGTACTTTTGCCATTTAAAATCTCAAAGTTTTAATAACATCTAAAGAAGGCACAATTTTTTTTATCTGTTTCCTTTATTGTTCAAAAAAGCCAAAGACTACATACATGACATCTTCTTTAGATTGTCTTCACTAAATGTAAATTAAAGTGGTAACACTCAAAATAATCAAGTTAACAAGTTAGATTAAAAATATAATTGAGATTGAGTTAAAAAAAAAAAAAAATTCAGTGTATCTAGTAAACCTTTTTTCTTTCTCTTGTCACCATCACTCTTGTCTCATCAATCATCTCTTGTCACTTGGTAACACGTGGAGCCATTGAAACTATAAGCAAGCAAGAAACTACCTTAGTATTTTTATGTTTTATCCCTAGCCGCAGCACAAAATAAGGTATAACATTTAAGACCCACACAGAGCACCTGTTGAGCATCACTCACCACACAGGGAAAACATGAGTATGAGGAAGCCCAACATCCTGAGAGGCAGCATGCTAGATGAGCATGCGGGAGGAGGAGGTGGATGGAAGAGATGTGTTTCAGGATGGACCCGTTGATGCCCAGCTTCAGTACCTGGATAAGATTAATCCTGGCTCAGAGCTGGCCTGATGGTAATGACCTGTTGCTGATAGTTACACGAGTTTAGGGCGATAAAAATACCAGGGGAAATTCTACGCCCTGAACAGGAAACGCCTGACAAACGGAAATGTGACACCCAAACCACAGTTTGCTTTTTGTGGAAAAACATCCTCTTCTTCAATATTCTGTGTATCATTGACAGTTTTTTTCTAAAGTATTTTTAAAACGGTCATGCAGAAGACACTTTGGCATCATTTAATTTTTTTATTTTTAACATTTGTACATTGCAAATTGGAAAACATCAAATTTTGACAGGACATTGCACAACAGAGGACAGACATGTCAACACAGTACGTTAGTCATTATACAACGATTCACAGTCTATACTCACGTGGCCTCTAGTCAGCATGTAGAGACCCTTTTTTACTGGCTCAACACTGTACAGGGATAACACTGAAACATATTCTTTAAGGCCCTCTACATCTGTCTGCATCAGTTCATCATTACGTTTCTTTCTTACACATCCATAATGCAACTATGTTATGTGGGTTTGATCATCATGGAAACTCGTTTGAGAGAGTAGGACCCTCCATGGAACTCTGCCCAGTAGACCCCATCCTGGTAGCGGCTGCGATAGTGTCCACCCCGATACCACACACCATTTAGATTGGAGTGTGCACACATGTGGTACCACCAGCCTCCTTTTTGAAAATGAGCGCAGTTGCCTGGTGACACAACAGAGGAACAGGCTTATTAACAGAAAAAGGTCAAAATACCAATAGATAGCTAACAAACAGATCCAGGGGGAGAGCAGACCGGTATAGCCGTCCTTGTCTCGATCCAGAGTGGTGAAGGCCTTGTTGTTGTGCCATGAGAGGGAGTCCCCTGCGTTGCCGTGGTATTGTCCTAACCGCAGTCGGTACCAATCGCTCTCCGGTTCCAGGTGAAAGCTGTCATACTCAGCAAACACCTGCCGGCCCTGCCAGTCCTCCAGAGCCACCCGTAGCTTATATTGGGCCTGTTTAGTCAGCCAGTAGAGATGTTCCAGGCCAAGCCAGTACTCTCCGTCTAGGTTCCCAAAGCCTTGCTGTAACACAGCAACACACCGGTTTAATCTTGTTCTTTTTCCTCTGACTCTAGTGCAGCAGGTCAACGTTTTCACTTTCCCTGCAAAATATTTAAACATCTACTGGATGGATTGGAACAAAATATTTAATTTGGTGATCCTCTGACTATTTGGCTTTTAGTGAAAGGTTTCAACAACCATTTGATAGATTGCCAAGAAATTTGGTAAACACAATAACTTCCTCCACAGGATCATTTGTAATAACATTGGTGATCCGCTAGTCTGGCTTTACATCTAGCACCATCCTCATGTCAAAATTTCAATTTGTCCAAATACTTTATGACAAATACCTGCAAAACCAATGACATTCCCATCAGTTTCTGCTGTGGTTTGTGTTTGGTGCTATTATTAAATGTCAGCATGCTAACACGCTAAACTAAGATTCACCTTATACTGCTCCCAAGTCCTGAAGAAGTTGACCGAGCCATCCTGTCTTCTCTGGATGACCGTCCACCCTCCCTGAGCCTGACTCTGCTCGCACCAGGCCTGCAGGAGGCGGTTGGCACTCTGTGGACGGAGCAGATAGATCCCGCTGGTGGTCTCACCTGATTCCAGCACATGCTGACAGTCCCGCCAAGGCCCTGAGATGGGAGAAAAGTATTCGCAACCAGGTGAGGCTGGAGGAACCATAATAAGAAAAGCATCATGCAGATACAGTATATGATGTAATATGGCCAATAGCTCTCAGTTGGAGTTGATTAGTCGGGGGAGCAAGACAGAGTACAATCAAGACATAATGGATCTTATCAACCTGTAATATTTTGTTTTTTCATAGTGAACCTTTGAGATAAGCTGTCAGTTAATAAAGGCTTACTAAGAAAGAAGAAAAAAAATTACAGCTAGCAAAATTAAAGCCACAATCAAAGCATGTGGATCACATAATAAACTTCAACATTTTAAACGTTCTGGAAAGTAAATGCAACTAGCCTAAAGTGTGTGTATTATTATTAATATTATTCATAGTTCTCTTATCTTCACTGTTATATAATATATATAATTCCCACCGTTTACCGTGTCATTGCATTATACCTACTGCTATAGTTATTATTAGTCATACTTCTTCTCTTACCCCCCCGACCAGTCGAGGCAGATGGCCGCCCACAGGAGCCAAGTCCTGTCCAAGGTTTCTACCTGTTAAAAGGACGTTTTTTTCTCGCCGCCGCGAGTGTGGTCTAGACCTTACTCTACCTGTAAAGTGTCCTGAGATAACATCTGTTTGATAAAATGGAATTGAATTTGAATGTTGAAATAGCTTCTTTAGACCTTAAAATGCCCTGTTTTTTTATTTGTAAACCTTAACTGCAAGCTGCCGGGTCCTATGCAGAGATTCTGCACTAATTAATTCAACTGGGTTTGCTCAAACCTACAGCTGACAAAACAGGATACAAAATGTAAACATTTCCTGTGTCATTGACACACAGATCAACGTAAGCTTACTGAACAGCAGTGTTAGAGGAGAGCAGTTGTAATGCTGTTTCAATAACTAAATCAACTAGCTGCATTACATAAACTGCTTCAGAATCTAAAGAACACAATGACATGCACTTCTAAATGACACAAACGTGAACCAGATCACTTCATTTGTGAGTGAAGTGGCTTCTGGGGACTTATTTTGTGTAAAACTCTTTTTGTGTGGCAATTTTGGAAAACACAAGGGTGCCTGTTAAGGTGGTTTTGGAATACGGAATCCGAATTGGTTTTAGCGTCAGGAAGATCACAGACACAGCAACTCCAGCTTATCTTTTTAGAGCTGTGGAATTTCCCCCCACCGACACATGTTCAGTGTCTCGTGTCACAGTGATAAGATGAACATAGGAATCTGCACGGAGAAATTGTATACATGGAGGAAGATCTCCCACACTAAGGGATAATGCCAACATCCCTGATGAGCATTTGTAGTCCATGCTCAGTCACATTTATACGGACAAGATTTGGCAATGCATAGTCTTTCAGCAGACCTTTTAGCAAGACTTGAGTCACATACCCATGGTGGAGTCACTTTGGTTCTGCTTACTTGTTGGAAAGACTGCTCAATTTTCACCCTGTCATTTCAAACATTCCAGTTGTGCAAGTATACAATAGCCGTGTCATTTAAAGCTCCAACAAATGCTGTGGTTCATGAGTGTGTCTTCATTATGAAGTCCTCTCCGTTTTGATAAGAGCTGCTGGCTGCTTTTGACATTGTTTAGGCATTCCCAGAGAGATAGGGCTCCCACCAGCAGGTCACTGACTCCTTCAGCTTCTGCTTATCGAAGCAGCTAAATAACTCTGACAGAAGACTGACACGCTTATACACAGCGGTTTAAGTCTAATCGAGGACTTCTACTATAAGACATGCTTTACGTGTATATACCTGGAGTCTTTGTGACAGGAAAACTACTGAAAGGAGGGTCTGTGGTGTTGGCTGGAGTGGTGGGGAGGGAAGGAATAGTTTTTCCCTGCTGTGGTGGAAGAGCACTTTGGTCTCTTTGAACATCATTGGTCATTTCGTTGGCTTCAGAGCTGTAATTAGGATGCACATTAGGCTGGCTTTTGGGTGGTTCAGTCGTCACCTGTCCAGACCAACACAAAAACAACACACTATTCTCAGTTCCAGTTTAAAAACCTAATATAAATGTGCAACATGCAGACCACAATTTGTTCCTATACCAGAGAGGCCTGTGTGGAGTCCCTGCACTGGCACTGCTTCTCCAGACGAGCAATAAACTGGTTCTGGGAGCTCATCATGGAGGTGAGGGCTCCATATTTCTTCTCCAGCTCCCTGTAGTTACTGGACACCTGCAGCGCCTGACATGTTGCCCCACCCACAGAAGACATAAGGATGAGTTTGATTACGATTAGGATAAGATGTAGCTTTGATGTGACAGTTCTCTGCTTACCTGTGTTGTAGCGTTTAGCAGGAGGTTCTCCACCCTTTGCTGCTCCAAAGCCTGATCTTTCTTGTGTATGACTTCATGTAGCAGCTGGGCATACAGCTGGGCAATGCGAGAATTCATGCTGCTACTCTCTTTGCGCAGGGCTCTTACCTCCGTGGCAAGTGACCCCTCCTGCTCCAGTTGGCCCCGGAGCTTCTCCAGCTGCTCCTGCTGCCGTCTGAGCTCCGCCCGCAGCGCCGCCACCTCTGACTGGTTGGTAGAAGCAGACTGCGTGTTCAAACACAGCGCACCTGTCAGTTTTTGCTGTGGAACAATGAAAGTGTAGGAGCAACGGCCTCCTTTTGTATCTGACGATCGTGATGAACGTTTCTGAGTGTTCTCGCCATGAGCCCCCTCCTTTTGTCCTCCAGCTCCTGGTATGTCCACACAGAGTGTTAAGAAAAGAGTCAGACCTATTGTCAGTGTCTTCTCCATGAATGTGTTACACTTCTGATGACACCCTGGTAGCAGAGGAGGAGAGGACATGATTAGAATTACCACAGCAATACTAACACATAATAACAACTGATACAAAGACATGAACTTTGTATTCAAGGAAACAGCCTGTTGTGGGTCTGGACAACATCTGGTCAACAGTCAAGACTCTTGACTGTTGACCAGATGTTTCCTTGCAAAGAGAGAGTACACACATTTACACCCCTGGCTAGAATGTATTGTTAGCAGGTCAACACTGAAGGGACAACAGTACACATCAACCAGCCAGAATAAACACACCTCTATCTCACGGTCAACAGAAGAGTTATTTACACTTCAAACAAATACTTTTTTTCTGCATTAAACAACAATTTTATGGTATGATTAAACAAGCGATTAAGTGCAACTTGATGTCATAACCAGTACATTTCAGTCTACATTAAAGTGGATTATATTGACTTGCCGTAGCAGCTGAAAAGTGTTCAGGACGTCTTTGTTCTCCTCCAGTGTATAACTGCAGCTCCCAGGATGCACAAATGTAAAATAAAGGCTAACGCATTTTCAAAATTCACATGCTCAAGGACCAGGAAGAGTCAAATAAACAAGCTGCTTCTTCCCAAATCAAAGTTGTCTGTGGCCCTCTGTTGAAGTGAAGATGAAGGCAGAGAAATTTGGGTCACGAATGAATCTCAAGAAAAAAAAACATATGACACCCAAGTTTTGACAGCAGCTAGACTACCTCTTCTTGTCCGGAGGTTCTGTCTCAGGATCTCTGAAGAGGGAACTAATTACAAACTATCTGATGACGCCGCCTCCCAGTACCTGCTCTTTAGCTGGATGTCTCCTCCCTCTGCCATCAACCATGCCACACACCACACACTCTGTCCCATTAGGAGCTGAACTAGTGTGGTATATTCAAATGCAGTGGTTGGGCTGCAACCAATTATTCTTTTTATTGGTTTTGTTAATAGTTGTGTCTATAAAATGTCAGAAAATAATGACAAAAAGCGTATTTTTATTAAATGTCTTTTGTTTTCGTCATTTTGTCAATAGTCCATAAATCAACGTAGCCTACATGACAAAGAAAAGCATAAAATACTCACATTTGAAAAGCTAGAAATAGTAAATGCTTGTTGTATTTGCCAAACAAAAAAAACAAAAAAACAATAATGCAATTATCAAAATAGTATCTTCAAATAATCGTTTCAGCTAGTTTATACTTTCACCCAATAACAGAAACATGCATGTTCTTCGTCTTCTGACATGCAGCATCAGCTTTCGATCTATAGGAACTAATATCTTGGCAACACAACACATTAACATGGCTTTATCTTTCATTTGACTAAAGTTTGCTGTAGGCAGTATTAGGAAAAGTAGCCTACTCTTACTTTTTTTACTTGAGTAAAAGTGGCAAAAAAGTCCTGAATTCAAAGGTTTACAGACGTTAAAGGTCCCATGACATGGTGCTCTTTGGATGCTTTTATATAGGCCTTAGTGGTCCCCTAATACTGTATCTGAAGTCTCTTTCCCGAAATTCAGCCTTGGTGCAGAATTACAGCCACTAGAGCCAGTCCCACAATGAGCTTTCCTTAGGATGTGCCATTTCTGTGTCTGTAGCTTTAAATGCTATTGAGGAGGAGAGAGGGGGGGCAAGGTGGAGGGTGGGGGTGTGGCCTTGACCAACTGCCACTTTGCTCGTTTGAAAGCCATGATGTCTCTCTCTCATGGGTGGGCCAAATTCTCTGGGCGGGCAAAGCAGAGAAAGGGGAGGTAACCTTCCTCCTTATGACCTCATAAGGAGCAAGATTCCAGATCGGCCCATCTGAGCTTTAATTTTTTCAAAGGCAGAGCAGGATACCCAGAGCTTGGTTTACATCTATCGCCATTTCTAGCCACTGGGGGACCATAGGCAGGCTGGTGGAATGCATATTAATGTTAAAAAACCTCATAAAGTGAAATTTTCATGCCATGGGACCTTTAAAATATAAAAATATACTTAAAGTATCTCTTTGGGCCCCTTTCAGAGTTTTGTTTTATAAAAAATGTCAGAATATCGAAATATTATTACTCATACATACATTACATAAGCAGCATTTTAATGCCACAGCTGGTTGAGGTGATGCTGACTTTAATTATTTTCTATGCTGCTGGTTTTTACAACTTTAATCCATAACAATGCATTTTTTGAACTGATCATATTTTTCACATGAAAAATCGTAATTTGCAAAGTAACTGTTACTGTCAAATACTTGCAATGGAGTAAAAAGTACAATATTTGCCTTCAAAATGTAGTGAATTAGAAAGTGTCATAAAAGGTAAGCTTTCATTTGTTCATTCATTTGTTGGCGTAATATTACACAGAGATCCAGAATTGTAGATGCTTTTCACCCACAGTACAGCACTGCAGCTTTCTGCTGTATGTGATAACATAGTGATCTGGCCATTTAAAAAGAAAAATCCTTTTTGATGCATTACATGTTGTGAGTTGGGATATTCCATTTTGTTGCACTGATGGCCACACCCAATCTACGGAAGGGTTAGTATCTGTGTAAGGTGGGGACAGATCATGCAATAAGTTAGCAAACAAAACCGTCAGCTTTTTGATCTTTAAATGCTATCCCAGCTGTTTGGCATTTGCATGTAAAGCTGGTGTTACACCATATTCTTTGGCCATCAATGTTGTCAGTAAACACTTTGAAATAACATCTTTGATATTGCAGAAGTTGCCATCCTGTAATATCTGCTACTGACTGAGCTACAGACCTGTCAAAGATCCTTCAATGATGGGGTGGAAATGTGACGCATACAATTATATTCTTGTTTGTGGTGTCACAGCAGCTGGTGGTGTTGCCTATCTGCATTTCGTGGAACTAATTGCATCTTGTGCTTTCAGTTCTTCATCTTCTCTTAAATAAAACGGTTTCAGTTTTTTTGTTTTGTTACAGGTCTCTCCCTGCTCTCTGTTGCCACTCCTGAATAAAGTTTCTACTGACAACTCTTTTCCCTCTCATTAACTGGACCTTTTAATTACATTTCATTATGGCTTTTTCAACATTTAATAATTTAAATTGCCATACTTCATATAGGTTAATGTTTCTCGTGTAGAATGACGTTTTTGTTTTGTCCTGTAACAATGTAGGATTGCTTAAAATCAAGATATTGCTAGGATATATATATATTAGCTAAAGTGACTTTGCTAAAATTAACACATTGATCCTGTTTTATGTGAGCCAATGAAAGACAATAAAACATAAAAATTAGTAGAAAAAAATGGAATAAATAAATGCCTTTATATTATGCCAATAAGTATACCTAATATGACCAAACAAATAAATACACAGTATTAGGTTTTTGTGTATTTATGGTTTTCTTTCTCTGCTTATTTATTTCTATGTTCATTTCCCTATTTATTTAATTGTCTATTTATGTTCTTTTTTTATTATTATATTATAGTAATCCTTATGCATTCAATACAGACATGTTCAGCTAAAGTTTAGAAGTGTAAAAGCAGGGAAACAGGTAGCTCCCTAGCAATTAGCTTACACACTGTAACTACAGGTAGCTCCCTAGCAATTAGCTTACACACTGTAACTAAGTAGGCTATGTATTGACCAACAACGGGTGGGAAGTGTGACCGTGTGCAGCATTACGTAAGTCTTTTCCCCATTATGATGTTACAATATTCACTGTTATTGTATTGACTGTTTTATTTGAAGTACGTATGATACCTCCGTGGGAATACTATTAGTAAGTTTTTTTTTATTTAAATGTTTTTAACTATCAGTAAGTTTTACCCATAGACCAGACCATGTTTTGGTTTTACCTGACATATATATATATATATATATATATATATATATATATATATATATATATATATATATATATATATATATATATATATATAGAGTGCATATGGTAGAATAATCTACTGTACATTACGCTGATGAGTTAGTAGTGCAGTAACAGCGGCTATGCACCGCTATGCACGCGGATCACTTTTGCTAGGAACTATTTCGAGACATTTGAGCAACCCGGAGATATTAGTATGTGACACACAGCCGCAGAGCCATGTGGAAGACGTCGCCTTGAGTTCGTGGTTGAAACGTTGTCATAATCACGGACATAATGAACGTATTTTTTCGTTTTAGCATTAGTATAGTCTAGCAACAATTCATGTTACATTGTTGACTAAATTCACCTGCTCTACATCTCGCTGAATAATGGGGAAATCAAAGGTAAGTAACGGCCTAGGCTAAGTTAGCAGGTTAGCCTTAACTGAAGTTTTATTTAAAAGGCCATCTAATCATTGTTATTTTGTGAAAATATAGCATTAATGAGGAACCTATAGTTGAACTGTTGTGTGATAATGTTAGTAGAGCTGGTTGATCGTGTACGTTAGCTTGCATTTTGGTTTACTTTGAGTTTTAATTTTAAAGTTTTGAATTTTAAAGCAAATTCACGCAGGAGGCTGTCGAAGGTCATTTAATTATTATTTTTTTAATGATAATTATTAACGTTACATGGATATTGTGCTTTCAGACCAAGAACCAGAAGAAATCCCGAGCAACAGCCAACCATGTGGCCGAGGAGACTTTCGGAGCTATCCCCCACTCCTTCGTGTTTCATCGGGGTCAGATTGGGAAAAACGTGGGTCAACTCATCCTTGACGTGCGGAGAGTCATGGAGCCATACACTGCAGAGTCTCTGAAGGTCTGTCTGGAAAACTACAAGTTGGGCAGCTGTCTTCAGAAAAAAGTCACAAGTAACCACTGGATGAGGCCATGTTGCTTCATTTAAAGTGCTTTGTGAACTCCTTTGGTTGCGTTAAAGGGGTGATAGAATGCAAAACCGATTTTACCTTGTCATAGTTGGAAAACGACAGTTCGGTGGGTAAATAGACATACATAGAAGCTCAAAATCCCATTGACATCCCTTTTCTCTGCAAATCTCACAATTTGAAACTGCTGCTAAAAACTGGCGAATCTCAACAAAGCTAAAAGTTGACGTCAACTCCTACCTTATTTGGCTCTAGTCTACCTTTGTCACGCCCCAACATTTGCATAGGCTACACCACTGACCTGAGGTCAGCTTAGTCTTCTGAATCTAGCTAGGTCATGCAGATCTCAGAAATGTTATACATTGTTCGTCTGCTATTTAATTACTAAATTCGCTTCTGAGATTTTATGCGAGAAATCAGCTATGTAGAGGTCAAATATGTCGTTTTACGAAAATTGATGGATAATTGAAAATTTTGTCCGACTGTGTGTCGGAGTTCAGCAGGAGCTCAGCAGGCTAACGTGACAGCGGCCGGTGCTGCCTCGCCGCCCGGCGTGTGCTCCTTCACAGACCACGCCCGCTGTGAGCTAGATGGATCTCCGTTACGGCCGGAAAAAGTGTTAGCTAAACTTTGTAAGACCTTAGGGCAGCTTATACATGCCGTGACAAAATTCAAAGTGTAAATATACTATAGTTATGCCGAAAGTGTAGCTAGCTAGCTAGCCGCAATCTTTACCAATAGGATTGAAGGGACACTAGCAGCTAACGAAACTCTTCTCATTCACAAAAATGCATTAAATTGAAATCAGACACAAATGTTAGCTTTGTAAGACCTTAGGGTAGCTGTAATATAAGTGGCCTGACGAAATTCAAAGTGTAAATATATTATAGTTGTGCTGAAAGTGTAGCTAGCGGGCGACGATCTTTACCCATAGGATTGAAGGGACACTAGCAGCTAACGAAACCCCTCACATTCACAAAATGCATTAAATCTTAGGGTAGCTGTAATATAAGTGGCGTGATGAAATTCAAACTGTAAATAAACTATAGTTATGCTGGCACCCGGCCAGCTCCGTGGAGCCCAGATCCCCGGTAGTCCAGTAACCCAGAAACGGTGACTTTCTCCTGGGTATGGAGCGAAGCGGGCTGCCGCTGTCTCGTCAGACTGTGTGGACCTCCTGAAGTCCGACACGTCTTACCAAATCTGCAATTAGCCATACATTTTCGTAAAAACGGCCCATGTTGGAGCTTTATATATTTGATTTCTCGCATAAAAAACGTCTCAGAAGTGAAATTAGTAACGAAACATTGCAGTGTCTGAAATGAGACCTGCTGTCTCATCTCCAGTGTATGTGGTTCACTCAACCAATCAGCGCGCAGCTCATCTAAATATTCATGAGCATACCATATTTGGAAGAAAAGCTCTCGTTCCAAATGGGGCCAAAACACAGGGATGCATAAGGGCCCATAAAATAGCAACTGGGCCATTTTCAGCCCAATCAATGTTACATACCCTATTAGGAGACCTTAAGGAACAGTGGGAAATACCCTATATAATCATTCTATTACCCCTTTAAATGGCATCAAACGTGTAGATGTATGGTCAATATGGGCTTTATTTGATTTTTTTTTTTGAGTAAAATATCAAGTTTGCCGGAGACGTTTTAATATAAAAGCATCTTAGCCATATCATGCCGTTTCACATGCACTTTCCCTGACCTGTTTGTGCTTTCTTTTTTTGTACCAGGTCAGGAAAAAGAACGTTCTGAAAGACTTTGTGGCTATTGCAGGACCACTGGGAGTGACCCACTTCATGATCTTCAGAAAAACTGCTGGCTTTATCAACATGGTAATTTCAAAGCACACAGGTATTACTGTAAGACTTTCCAGTTTTGCCATGTTACTACCATCCTAATTTCTTGTGCTTTCAGAGACTTGCACGACTACCCAAAGGTCCCATGCTTCATTTCAGAGTGCAAAAGGTAAATATCAAGATTAAAACACAAGTGCAATAGATAACTGGGCTCAGATGATGACATTGCAATATTTGACTGTTAGTGATGTTTTCAAAGTAAACGCACTGATGTGCCCACACTGCCAAAGTCATTTTTAACTCTTAATTATTTTCCCACTCAAATAAGGACTCTTTTGAACTTTTTTTCTCCAGTACTCTCTTGTCAAAGATGTGGTTTCATCTCTGAAGAAGCACAGGATGCACGAGGAGCAGTTCACACATCATCCACTACTCATCCTAAACAACTTTGGATCTGATGGCATGCATGTTAAACTCATGGCCACAATGTTTCAGAACATGTTTCCTTCCATTAATGTGCACAAGGTATGTTTTGATTTATTTATTTTTTTTGCAAAAATAATGCATTGCCTTCACTTTGGTTGACTCAAGATTTAAATCCTTGTTGGCATGATGATGAACGTATAGTCTTCTGAGATTTCCATTGAAGATTTATTAAAAGTAAACGCTTTCTGATTTCTGGATCTTTGAGTCATTCAGCATTGTAAACATTTAACCCAGAATTCTTGCAAACAAATAAGGGTATTGTTGTTTTCCAGGTAAGCCTCAACAATATCAAGAGGTGTGTGCTGCTGAATTACAACCCAGAGACCCAGGAAATTGAATTTCGTCATTAGTAAGTAATATTTTGCCATGAACCTTAACAGTCATTGTTTTCTCAGTATTGTAGTTGGTTAGCAAAGAGCTTGACAGCTTCATACCTGCACTCTTTGATGACAAAGTACAGAGATGTTGGGCTCAGATGATGACAGCTTTTGACTTGACTGTTCAGTGATGTATGTTCAAAGTAAACGCACTGATGGGCCTCCACACAAGAACCAGACTTCTTGTATTTATTAAGCAAATGTCACACTGACTCACATGATCATGTTCCCAACCTGCAGCAGCCTGAAGGTGGTCCCTGTGGGCATGAGCCGCGGAGTCAAGAAGCTGATGCAGGAGAAGTTCCCCAACATGAGCAAGTTTGAGGATATCAGCGAGCTGATGATGAAGTAAGGTTCTTGTGAAGGTACAATCATTTTAGTCCTGAGGTCAAAGAAAACTTAGTTTGATGACAGTCTGTAGCCATTGTTCTAACATCTGCAGAATTGATGATATTTGTGCTCTCCTAAAACTCTCAGGGGGGCAAACCTTTCAGAAAGTGAAGCCGAGCAAGATGGGGAGCACAACATAACTGAACTACCACAGGTCTACTCTGGCCGAGGCAACATGGCGTCCCAGCAGAGTGCTGTCCGTTTGACCGAGGTGAGGATGCTGAGGGAGTAGAACTGTTGAAAACAAGATGACGATGATGCTTGGATGGCACCTGAATTGTTGCACTGTGTTGTCCTCAGATTGGTCCGCGCATGACTCTGCAGCTGATTAAGATACAAGAAGGCATGGGAGAGGGGAATGTCCTTTATCACACCATGAGTGAGTGCACTCCTGTCCTTATTCTTTTGTCTTTCTGCTTGATGTTTTCCGGTGTACATGATGAAAAAATCATTATGAAATTCTATGATTTCTCTCTAAAAGTAAACGCTTACTGATGCATCTAAAGATTACATAGTTTCATGTATACCTGTTAAAAATAGTCTTCTAATGGGAAGTTGTTATGTGCTGTGTTTGCAAGTCTCCAAGACAGAGGAGGAAATACAGGAGATCCTGATCAGGAAGGAGGCCCAGCTAAAAGAGAAGGAGGGTCGCCGTAAAAAGCAGGAGCAGGATGTTGCTCAGAAGAAAGAGAAACGAGAAGAGAACAAGTAATAATGCCTTGTAAATAACGTGATCCTTCTGCTGTATCCATATCTTTTTTTATTTGGTTGAAGTGTAAACTGGTTTGTTTCTCTACTAACAGAAAAAAGAGCCTGGAAGGCATTAAGAGGAAACACGCTGAAGCTGAGGCAGAAGAGGACAGTGAGGTGGAGGATCCCGGGATGCAGGATGGCCAGACAGCTGCTGTTGAATCTGATGATGAGGTGGAGTACTACAGACAGGCTGTCGGCCAGGAGCCAGATGAAGGTGACTATTTATATAAATAACGTGTGTGCTATAAACCAGCCCTTGGGTCTTGTTTTGAATTTATTGACCAAGACTTATTTTCTGTTCAGACATGTTCCCCAGTACCAAGAAGAGGCATGGCTCAGAGAGGACTCATGGACCTGCCAAGAAGAGGAAGTTGTCCACCGGTAAACCATTTAGAAAGGACAGAGATACCAAATCACCCAAGAGAAATGGTCCAGGAGGACATCACAGAGACAAATCAGGAAAAGGATGGAAGAAGTCTGGGGACAGGGAGAAACCATTTGGAAGGAAAATGAAGCCTGGAGGAGGAAAGGCATTCGGAGCAAAGAAACATGGCGATAGGGAGAAGAAATTTGAAGGGAACAAAACATTCGGTGGACAGAAAAATAAGGACAAATCTTTCAAGTCTAAAGGCCCAAAAGGCAAGCCATCCTTCAAGAAAGGTGCAGGAGCAAAGCAAGGCTTTAAACAGAGGAAGGGAAAAGGCTGACCCTCTTCCTCTTCTCTCTGGACTTGGACATTGAATGTGTTATTATGCTCGACCACCAGATGGCAGCAAGCATCCATTTGCCATCAATGCCTCCAGCCTGTGAAGGTCTTAGCAGTGAGGGATGGTTGTTTGTAAGACTGTTTTAATGCTGAAAATCAGCAGGACAGAAGAGAACAAAAGTGCTGTATTTTCCACACTGTATTGAAATTGTACATGCTCAATATATTGTTAAAACAGATCTTGCCAACTTGGTGAATGGTTTTATTCTTGTCATGGAGTCGGTGCAGTCATTTTCTTGAGATTCTTGGGATAATTTTAGGGTGTCTTTTAGTTCTTTCCTTTCTCTAAGACATCTATTTGTAATTTAACCACAAGCTCAACAAATAGGCCTGAACTCGAGTTCATTGTAGAAACACATTGAGACTTGTCCTTGGAATTTTAGGAATGTGCCCGACAGGTATGACTAATCACTTTAATTGCACTTCCGGGTCAAATGATTTAGTTGGGTCCATTCTCCTAATACGTGGTTGGGAGCTTCTCAGCTCTAAAAGACCGCACCCAGAGGATTTAACTTTAGCTTGCTGATGATGCTCCTGCGCTGTTCAAGTCATCATGGAAGGATTGAGTTGTAAGTAGCGATAAATAATTTTCTCAGATCAGTGATTAGGTTACAGAATATACAAACACCGGCTTTATAACTTTTTTTTATATTAAAACAAACATTCTGGTACAATGCGTTTCTACGGAAATAATTTGTCAAAATAAAATGACACTTGATTAAGTGGTCATCAAGTTCTATAAAAGAAACTTGAAGTTTAACTGAGTAGAAACGTATGTGAGAACTATTAAATGTTTTGTTAGTATAGTTATTTTATTTGTTCTCACCCTAATGCAGTTTGCTGATTCTTTATTGATGCCAGAGACATACACTAGAAAGAAATACGGTTTGGGGGGAAATGGCTCAAAGGATGTGGCTGAGGAACAAAGATAAAACTTCTTTTTTTTTTTTTTTTTAAACCGCGATAGTGTTGCTCTCAAGTGTTCCGTTTGCATAAATCATATATATATAAAAATATATATAAAAAAAAATATATATATATATAAAAATATATATATATATATATATATATATATAAAAATATATATATATAAAAAAATATATATACATATATATATAAACAAATATATATATATAAACAAACATATATATATATATAAAAATATAATATATAATGTTTTGTTAGTATAGTTATTTTATTTGTTCTCACCCTAACGCGGTTTGCTGATTCTTTATTGATGCCAGAGACATACACTAGAAAGAAATACGGTTTGGGGGGAAATGGCTCAAAGGATGTGGCTGAGGAACAAAGATAAAACTTCTTTTTTTTTTCAAACCGCGATAGTGTTGCTCTCAAGTGTGCCGTTTGCATAAATCATATATATTTTATATATATATATTTATATATATATATATATATATAAATAAATATATATATAAATAAATATATATATATATAAATATATATATATATATATATATATTTATATATATAAATATATTTATATATATATATATATTTATATATATATAATATATTTATATATATAGTATAGTATTATATATATATATATATATAGTATAGTATTATATTTATATATATAATATATTTATATATAGTATAGTATTATATATATATATATATATATATATATATATATATATATATATATAGTATAGTATTATATTTATATATATATAATATTATATATATATATATATATTATATCTTCTCCGGAGTTGCCCAGGGTGTGAGGCGCCGGGCGGGTGTGGGGATACTCACAAGCCCCCGGCTGAGCGCTGCTACGTTGGAGTTTACCCCGGTGGACGAGAGGGTCGCCTCCCTACGCCTGCGGGTTGTGGGGGGGAAAACTCTGACTGTTGTTTGTGCGTATGCACCAAACAAGAGCTCGGAGTATTCGGCCTTCTTGGAGACCTTGAATGGAGTCCTGTATGGGGCTCCAGTGGGGGACTCCATAGTTCTGCTGGGGGACTTCAATGCGCACGTGGGAAATGATGGAGACACATGGAGAGGCGTGATTGGGAGGAACGGCCTCCTGATCTAAACCAGAGTGGTTGTTTGTTGTTGGACTTCTGTGCTAGTCATGGATTGTCTATAACGAACACCATGTTCGAACATAGGGATGCTCATAAGTGTACTTGGTACCAGAGCACCCTAGGCCAAAGGTCAGTGATCGATTTTATAATCGTTTCATCTGATCTGAGGCCGTATGTTTTGGACACGGGTGAAGAGAGGGGCAGAGCTGTCAACTGATCACCATCTGGTGGTGAGTTGGGTCAGAGGGTGTGGGAAGACTCTGGACAGACCTGGTAAGCCCAAACGGGTAGTGCGGGTAAATTGGGAACGTCTGGAGGAGGCCCCTGTCCGACAGACTTTCAACTCACACCTCCGGCGTAGTTTTTCATGCATCCCTGTGGAGGCTGGGGGCATTGAACCCGAGTGGACAATGTTCAAAGTTTCCATTGCTGAAGCTGCGGCGGGGAGCTGTGGTCTTAGGGTCTTAGGTGCCTCAAGGGGCGGTAACACACGAACACCATGGTGGACACCGGTGGTCAGGGAAGCCGTCCGACTGAAGAAGGAGTCTTTTCGGGATATGTTATCCCAGAGGACTCCGGAGGCAGTTGCAAGGTACCGAAGGGCCCGAAGGGCTGCAGCCCCTGCCGTGAAAGAGGCAAAGCAGCGGGTGTGGAAGAAGTTCGGAGAAGACATGGAGAAGGACTTTCGGTCGGCACCAAGGTGCTTCTGGAAAACCGTTCGCCACCTCAGGAGGGGGAAGCGGGGAACCATCCAAGCTGTGTACAGTAAGGATGGGACGCTGTTGACCTCAACTGAGGAGGTAATAGGGCGGTGGAAGGAGCACTTTGAGGAACTCCTAAATCCGACTACTACGCCCTCTATGGTAGAGGCAGAGCTGGAGGATGATGGGGGATTGTCGTCAATTTCCCTGGTGGAAGTTGCTGAGGTAGTTAAACAACTCCACAGTGGCAAAGCCCCAGGGATTGATGAGATCCGTCCAGAAATGCTTAAAGCTCTGGGTGTGGAGGGGTTGTCTTGGTTGACACGCCTCTTCAACATTGCGTGGAAGTCGTGGTGCTGCGGGAGTATGGGGTGAGGGGGTCCCTTCTCAGGGCCATCCAATCTCTGTACGACCAAAGCGAGAGCTGTGTCCGGGTTCTCGGCAGTAAGTCGGACTCGTTTCAGGTGAGAGTTGGCCTCCACCAGGGCTGCGCTTTGTCACCAATCCTGTTTGTAGTATTTATGGACAGGATATCGAGGCGTAGTCGGGGTGGAGAGGGGTTGCAGTTTGGTGAGCTGGGGATCTCATCGCTGCTTTTTGCGGATGATGTGGTCCTGATGGCATCGTCGGCCTGTGACCTTCAGCACTCACTGTATCGGTTCGCAGCTGAGTGTGAAGCGGCTGGGATGAGGATCAGCACCTCTAAATCTGAGGCCATGGTTCTCAGCAGGAAACCGATGGAGTGCCTTCTCCAGGTAGGGAATGAGTCTTTACCCCAAGTGAAGGAGTTCAAGTACCTTGGGGTATTGTTCGCGAGTGAGGGGACAATGGAGCGGGAGATTGGTCGGAGAATCGGCGCAGCGGGTGCGGTATTACACTCAATTTATCGCACCGTTGTGACGAAAAGAGAGCTGAGCCAGAAGGCAAAACTCTCAATCTACCGGTCAGTTTTCGTTCCTACCCTCACCTATGGTCATGAAGGCTGGGTCATGACCGAAAGAACGAGATCCAGGGTACAAGCGGCCGAAATGGGTTTCCTCAGGAGGGTGGCTGGCGTCTCCCTTAGAGATAGGGTGAGAAGCTCAGTCATCCGTGAGGAGCTCGGAGTAGAGCCGCTGCTCCTTTGCGTCGAAAGGAGCCAGTTGAGGTGGTTCGGGCATCTGGTAAGGATGCCCCCTGGGCGCCTCCCTAGGGAGGTGTTCCAGGCACGTCCAGCTAGGAGGAGGCCTCGGGGAAGACCCAGGACTAGGTGGAGGGATTATATCTCCAACCTGGCCTGGGAACGCCTCGGGATCCCCCAGTCGGAGCTGGTTAATGTGGCTCGGGAAAGGGAAGTTTGGGGTCCCCTGCTGGAGCTGCTACCCCCGCGACCCATTACCAGATAAGCGGAAGAAGATGGATGGATGGATGGATATATTATATATTTATATATATAATATTATATTTATATATATATACATATATACACATACATATATATATGCAGTATATATATATATATATATATATATATATATATATATATATAGCAGAAACATATAGCAGAAACAAGTAGATACCTAGCCTATAGCATGGAATATACTACATTCCTACAAGTGAATGCAGGTTTGTAATTTAGTAGTCACCATACTCCATCGATTATGAAGATTATGTGTAATATGGAGTAGAATCTCTGGCAGTCACAGTATTACTGACACTTTTTCACAATGAGATAAAGAGGCTTGCACTGGTTGCTTTAAATTGTCTAATACTATCTGGTACTTTCTGATATCGATCTGTAAAATATGACCACACTTGATAAAGAAGCACGCACTTCTATGACTCTAAAACAGTTTGACACTGTTTTGCAAATGCATGGTTAGTGTCATCATAGTTTCACTTCTTCAAATTGCGCAAATGCACAGAGAGAGAGAGGGGAAGTTCAAGTGACTTTCAGGTTTATAAAAGCCTTCCACGTATCCCATTTCCTGACAAAAATATAAATGATGGTTGAGGTGCTTTGCACACTTTCTTTACAGATAGCTTACCACACAGAAATTAACTTTTAGGTTATGAGACACTCCACAGCACGGTGCACTGCAAATCTGCCTTTCGGTAAGTGGAAGTTAACATTTAAGTTTCTGAGTATGTCCGAAAGTCTGTTTTTAAAATGCAAGATTTTCCACCATTTCATATTGCATATATGTATTGTATACTGTATTGATAATTTGAAATGAAGGCTCTCTGATTACCTAACTTCCCATGCTTAACTACAGAAATCAAACATGAACCGTAGGCTACTTAAACGTGAAAATTAATATAATTGTCATTCAAATGTAATGATTTAACTTAAATTTACAGATATTGGACATTACAAACTGTGTGAAAGCAGCACGACAACTAAATAACCTTCAGCTGAAAGCAAAATGACGCAGGATTTCTCTCACTGTGAGAAGCTTCAATTGGCCCTGCTGCCTCCAATGTATGGGGTTGAGTTCGTCGTGGCCGTGGCAGGAAACCTGTTTGCCCTGTGGCTGCTGGTGGTCAGAGAGAAAAGGAACTGGCACACTGGGGTTGTCCTGTCTTGTAACCTGGCGATCAGTGACCTGCTGTATGTCCTGACCCTGCCTTTGCTGATTGTCTACTACTCACTGGGGAAACGCTGGGTGTTTGGTGATGCTGTGTGTAAAATCGAGAGGTTTCTTTTCACCTGCAACCTGTATGTGAGCATCTTCTTCATCATGGCGATAAGTGTGAACCGATGTGTGGCCCTTGCGTGTCCCTTCTTCACCAGATCCTATGTAGAGCCTGCCCACGCCAAGGCCATCAGTGTCATCATCTGGATCGTTGTAGGAATCATTTCCTGCCCTGTGTTGACATTTGCCTCAGTCTGCACTAGTCAGCACAATAACAACACTCAACAACAGTGTATGGCTGTGTGTCGTGAGTATGAACGTCCTCACTTCACTTACAAAATGTTTCTTGCTGTGTTTGGGTGTGTTGTTCCCTTCCTTGTTACTTTCAGTTCTTACTGTGTGGTGATTTCGGTGGTGTGGAAAAATGTCAGTATAACCACACTGGAGAAACGCAAGGTAGCTCTGTTGGTCACCTTAGTGATCGTGCTGTATGCCATTTCCTTTGTGCCTTACCACGTCTTCCAGATCTATCACTTGTATCAGAAACTCTACCCTAACCCTATATATAATCTTGACAGCTGTTGGGTCTACGACATGTACCAGGTGTCCAAGGGACTGGCAACTCTGAACATGTGTATCCATCCAATCCTTTACATGGCTTTGTTTGACAGTATAAGAGTAGCTTGTTGCGGGAAGAGCCCCGAGGACAACAATGGGGTGGTGATGAAGTATAGCAGAGCTGCTGCTTGACCACTTTTCTGTGAAATTCATTCATTATTTAATGCTGTAAAACTTGCTCTAATTTCTTGACTTTTTTTTCTTGTTTTTGTTATTGATGAAAGTAACTGTTCTACTAACTTTAAAATATAATCATCTGTAATAAAGATTTATTTGTTTCTGTAATCTGCCTAATTTTTGATTATCATCACTCTGATTAACTTCCTGTCTGACCCAGTCTGAACCATAGCCTACCAAAAGAAAAGTTAGACTGGATAATTGTTGTTCTATAATATCCACTGACATAGTTTTGATTATGATCTGAAATCCACACCAGATGGTAATCACCATCTGGTATTTTGCTCATTGCAGAGGTATAGACACATTCTTCACAGTTATGACTTCTCTGAGGAAGTGGTTTTCAACATTTTAATGAAGCAATGTTGACTTGTGACTTGTATGTTTCTTTAGTTTTATTTGAAAATATATGAATGGTGAAAGTAGGCTATTCAGCAGACAACAACAAAAGCATAAATACAGAAAGGTATATAAAAAAAATAGTTTTTCTTTATCTTCCTGAATAGTTAAGCCTTGCCTGAAACCTACAAACTTTTTCTCAGTTAGTTTTTCTCAGAAATTGAAAAGAAAAACTGCTTTGTCTGATGTATGGACACTACTGGCAACTTTGTCACTTTTTCTCTCTATCATTAAACACCGAAGTTTTACAATGGCGACGTTTTCATAATATAAAGCGAACACAACATATAGGATTACACATTATTAATTTTTCACCCTCCCACCATTCAAATTTAATTTCAAACAATTAAAAAAGAAGAAAGGACTCTTATTGCGAAGCTAAAAGTTAAACAGACGTGGTACTTTTATTGCGAAATTAAATTACCGGAAGTGTTTGTATTGGCGGCTCGGCTCGCGCTGCTCCGCTCTTTACGGTCCTGACGCTAAGCTAGCTGAGAGGATGCCGTCGATTGAATACGACGAGTGAGTGTTGTTAAACACATTTAATAATTTCTGCTTGTTGAGGTCTTATATCGATCTAATATTGCTTATCAATCTTCCCCTCCAGCTCCAAGCCCAGCTGGGCAGACCAAGTCGAAGAGGAAGTAGATGAAGGTAAAGAGCCAACCTTAGTTAGCGTAACGTTAGTTAGCTAGCTAATGCTAGCACATCTCTTGTAGTCTGGTGTCCGGAGGAGGAGGCCGGCTAGGCGGCTTCCACTTCCACGTGGTTGTCGGGCGTAAAAATCGAGATAAAAGATATACTAACCTGTGATGTTTTGGATATCTATTGTTTAAAATGCTCCATTAATACGTTTGAGTGACTGACTTCAATTAACGATTCATTGATGAAATATGTAGCTAATCGGCATATGCTGTGGCCTGTGGACAGTTAACGTTACGTAGGCAGTGTCATTCACTGGTAAGAAAGCTAGAAGTTGGCAAGCTAGCTAGCTAGCTAGCTATGTTAATGGGTTTAGTTAAGGCGAACTATGCAATTAACCATTGTGTCAGCAATTGAAATGTGTTTCTGTCTAAACAAATGTAAAGTGAGTCCTGGATTAATTCAGAACTGGGGATGCGATCAAGAGATGCGAAATTCTGGGGCTCTGTTGACAGCATAGGATAGTACAGTGTTGATGGCCAAATGAAGTTGTTTGTTTATTTAATATTAAAGTAGAGTCGACCAACACAATCAAAAGCCTCTAACAAGAGGGCAGGAAAAACAGTTTATTTTCCTTTTTGTCTTTTTATCCTCTAAGTCTTGACTGAATATTCTTTTGTCAGGCACACTACCACCCCCCAAGGAAACCATCAAAGGAAATATAAAAACTATCACGGAATATAAAATAGATGATGATGGAAAGAAGTTCAAGGTAAGTTTGAGTTTTACTAAGGTATGTGTTGCATCTATAAAGATTGTTTACAGTGTTGGTCTGTATATGGCTGCATTTCATGGGAGCAGCTCTTTCACACATGTTGAGAAATGATCTTACATTTTAGTGTACTTTTACCTGTACTATGAGACCAACATTATGGTACAGAAGTATTTATGTGTTCATCTTTAAAAAGTCAGGACCAGAGAAGTGGATCTCAAACAACATGACGTTTTTTTCATTTTTTTTGATTTACATACTTCTAGATATCTTAAACTACAACCCTTTGTCATTTGGCTTGTAAAACGGCAAAAAAACAATATGTAGTCATTCCTTGGTCTGTATATCATCACCTCTGCCACTCTTGAAATTCATTTTTATTGATAACCTTAACCACTAAAAAATCTCAAGGTCGCAGCACTAGTACTCGCAAGAGCTTATAATAGACGGTATGCTTCAGGGCATGTTTAAATGTTTATTTACATTACATACATGTTTTGGGCATTTTGACTACAGGAGTAACACATTTAGCTTCAGTGAAATAAAAATGAATTAGGCTTTTGTGCCTTTTTTTCCTCTAGATTGTGCGGACCTTCAAGATCGAGACAAGAAAAGCCTCAAAAGCTGTTGCCAGGAGAAAGGTCTGCTTTCACATTGAATTTAGTTGCATTCACTTTGAAATGAACAAGACTTTAGGTAAAGTCAGGTGTCATGTTTTATTTTGTTCTCTCATTTTAGAACTGGAAGAAATTTGGCAACTCAGAGTTTGATGCACCAGGTCCTAATGTTGCCACCACCACAGTCAGTGACGATGTCTACATGACTTTCATCTCCAGTAAAGAGGTGAGGATCCATTGTGACCTTTTCAAGATTTTGTGCTGCTGCTCACTGATGTGTAGCAGTCAACATAATACATGCAAAAACGGTGGTATTGATCTGTAATTTCCTCGTTTAGCTTGTGTCTGAGTACCTACTCTTACATCTTGCAGGACTTGAACGCCCAAGACCAGGATGAGGATCCCATGAATAAACTGAAAGGACAGAAGATTGTGTCTTGCCGTATTTGTAAAGGCGACCATTGGACCACCCGCTGTCCATACAAGGACACCCTAGGCCCCATGCAGAAGGAGCTGGCCGAACAGCTTGGGCTTTCCACCGGAGACAAGGACAAGCCTGCTGGCTCTGGTACCATCAGCACACCATTCACATAATCAGATTCTGATTTGTTTTTGTGATCCACTGTTGGACTTGGTGGTTGGCCATTCCTAATGTTATGACTGATGTGGCGTGCTTTTTTTCTCTTTTCACCAGCGGAGCCAGAGCCTGCACAGCCTGCGCAGAGCAAGACCGGGAAGTATGTGCCCCCAAGCCTGAGGGATGGAGGAACGCGAAGAGGGGAGTCCATGCAGCCCAACCGGAGAGGTGGGTGTAAGTGGATTTCTTTTTTTCTTTACACCCATTCTTCACTTGACTCATTGTACAGCAGCAAGAGCAATGCTCAGTATTAACTGTGTATGTTTGCACCCCACAGCTGATGACAATGCCACTATCCGTGTGACCAATCTGTCTGAGGACACCCGTGAGACAGACTTGCAGGAGCTCTTCAGACCATTTGGGTCCATCTCGAGGATCTATCTGGCCAAGGACAAGAATACTGGGCAGTCAAAGGTCAGTACTCATCTTAAGAATACAAAGACCTGCACATTTGATGTTTACAGCATTAAAAGAAAAAAAAAACTTAAGCCAAGAAGAGAGGAAATATTTTAGGTGTTTTGGTTTGATTGTAGACATCATGCAACAAGGTGTAGATAATGTTGACTAGTGTTTTTGTATCTATTAAACGAAGTATGTACTTTTGAGTTAATGCCTAGTTGGCCCTGCCAACAATTGTGGTATCATTGATAATGACTAGAAACGCAGCATGGTCCAGTTGTCTCATCCATGAACTACTTGTTTCCTGCAGGGATTTGCCTTCATCAGTTTCCACCGTCGGGAGGACGCAGCCAGAGCCATCGCAGGAGTGTCAGGATTTGGATACGATCATCTTATTCTCAATGTTGAATGGGCCAAGTAAGTAATTGTCAGTTTGGTCAATTAAGTGTTAAGTATATTATTTATTCTTGCTGCCAACCTTATTTAATTCTCTCTGCAGACCGTCGAACAACTGAGGAATCCATCAGAATATACGTGAGGATGACGCCAGATTTTATTGTGGTAAAACATGGCCGTTACCTAAATAAAGAGAATCACAATTGTTATCACATTTTCCTTTTGTTTTTATTTGCATATCTTTTACATTTCCAGGCAGCTTTTATTCTGACTGAACCTTCACTTAAAATTGCATTGAGGCTATACAGCCATTGGCTTGAAGCTAGACCTTGTCCTGTTGAGCTCCAAGCAACAACTGAGAACAGATCTAAAGTAGAGTGCTTCATATACAGATCATTTGATGTAAATGCAGGAAGGGCACATTGAATTCTGATCACTCAGGCCACACTTCTGAAAGTCAGGGATGTGCTAGTTTATTAAAACAAATGCTTACTTCACTGCATTGAAGGACCACCTAGACACCATGTACTAACCTAACTTTGGGTGAGCCATTATAAAATCAGTATTAGTGATATCAGTACATTTCTGAATTGGATTAAAAACATTTTTGGCTCAGTGATAACTAACATTTGCAATGTAATACAATGATTAAAAGCAGCTACATGGGAGACTGCAACTTTAAGATCTAGATATCTGTAGTTTACTTTTCCTCAACTCCACATTAAATTTGACAACTGATGTGAATAAGCTGCAATAAACTTAACTCAAAACCCAAATTCTTGTTAACTCATGGTGTAGTTCATTTCCTGGTGAATAGCCAGTATGTTGTGTAGCTTGGGCACATTTACAGAGCCAGGGGACTTTTCAGCGTGTACAGAACTGACAAGCGGACTGAGATTTGCTGAATTGGACTGAGTAGATTGCTGACTCCACCTAATACTATCTGCTATTAACATCTTAACTGCTCTGTTCATTTCAACACATGAAATTCACAATTTATCAATTTCATAAGAGTTTTATTTGAAATATTACACATATAAAAACTACATACAATTTATCCCACATGAGGTGAACATTTCAACATGATTAAAAAGCACATTAAAACAAAAACATTGAAGGCACTGCACAGAATGTCCATGGTGGCCACTTCGTGACAGTTAAAAGCAAGTGTATTTATTTAAAAGAAATTATAGCCTGACATGTAGGCATCAGGAACCGATTCTTGCTGGGAAGGGTCTAATCAGAGACCTCCATCTCTTGTTTGACAGTCTCTGGAGGGGGGAAAAAAATGTATAAGATTTCTACATATTCAAGTGATTAATGTCAATAAGAAAAGTAGAATGAAGAATCACCTGATGCCTGTTCTTCCTTCATTCTCTCCATGACACACTTCTTAAGCTCCAGGCCTATGGCCCTGGAGAGTGGAGGCGGCACTGCATTTCCAACCTGGCAGAAACAGGAAGAATCATCACATGATCTCAGTTTAAAATGGTATTTTTGCCCTTTAAATTTCATAAAGAATCCCTGTTGAAATTGCTTATATTTTTAGAAGAAGACACTTCACAAAAGTTAACAGAAATAAAACTGCATTCACACATTAAAAGTAGTTCTAAAAAGGTGAGTTTTGATTCAACATGGACAGATTGGTGCAGCAGTCTCAGTATTTGGGGAGTTTCAGAGGGAGGGACACTTATGGGCTAATATAACCCATTTAAATCTGCAATTACTTTTTTGGCCACTTGATGACAGCAGAAACGCAGACATATGATCACCTTTAAATTGATTTTGCATGATATGATGCAAGTTTACTTAGCCTGACGTCGTACTCCGATTCTGTCAGCATGAGTCTGATATAGGGCTGGGCAATAATATCGATCGTGATACAAGACTAGATAGTCTTAGATTTTGGAAATCGTAATATCGTAAAAAAAAGTTGTCTTTTCCTGGTTTTAAAGGCTGCATTACAGTAAAGTGATGTCATTTTCTGTGTTACCATACTGTTCTAGCTCTATTATTTTTTACCTTTCCCCACTTAATCATTATATCTACATTACTGAAGATTATTTCTTAATTCTCTTAGTAGCCAAATCCAGAGTAATTAAACTAGGTATGATGAATGTGCTCCTTATAAAACGGGGATAGTCACTTGTGGGTTTCTCTCCCAGTGACCACTTTCACATTATTTCGTCATTTGATCAATAATTGCTATGACTATCAATGATAGCCACTTTCAGAAAAGCAGGACACATCCAAAACATTGTGATCCTTTAACCAGCCAACTAACAGCAGTGCATCCCGTAATCAGCTGCCAGTGTCACCCAGTGCAATTTGGAGCCAAAAGATAAGGACGCTCCCCACTGCTTGCTTTCTGAGTAAGCTTTGAATGATGTCTGGATTTTACCTGTCTGTGTTTGTCCAGGACGTTGCCAAAGAAGCGGTAAGTGTCGGGGAATCCCTGAGAGCGTGCACACTCCCTCACACTGACCACTCTGTGCTGCTCAGGATGCAGAACACGGCCCTGAAATCAAAATGATTCGATTAAGATTCAAAGCTGGAAATCTGTTACAGGCCTTGTAAGGCATCAATTTAATTCCCGTCCATTTTACTACATATTTTTGTAACTAAACGTCAATTGTTGTTTCGATTCCACATAATTTTTTTATACCAACAAGACATAAGGAGGGATGTTTCACAGTATGGAACCAAGAATAGGCTCCAAGCACATTTGGGCCAGTTCTGAAACATTTGGGTTAAAATTGGTTTTTATCCATCTTAGTCCTGCTTTGCCAGACCTTCCTGCACAGTGCTGTGGAGGAGGGTCTGGCTAGTCCACACAGCATCCCGGGATTGGAGAAAAACGTGCTCTGGAGCCGCTGCAAAATAGCCTCGCTAAGAACTTGTTTTGGTGGAACGTGTGCATTAAAAAATTGTTTGTCCAATCTGAGTTTTCTCACAAACGACAGATAGTCTAGCTAGTTGTCTCAATTTACCATGCACAGATCTGAGGAGCACTTAACCATAGTCCTAATACATCCAGAGATTAAAATTCCAACACAAAAAAACCCGCAAAAATACGTGCATTTCCTGCAGCACCGGAGCAATCCCTGAAGTGGAACGTCGAGGATGTAAACTAATTCCAACTCAATTAGAAAAGTTGATGTACCTGCTTGCCCATAGGTTCAGGGTTGGTGACAGTTGTGCTGAAGAAGCCGTCCCATTCCAATCTGCCGTAGAGTCCAGCCCAGTGATTGTGGCGGTTCCCAGTGTGGGGCAGACACCAAGGGATCAGGGTGTTAAACTGCCTGTCTGCAGGGTCGCATGGATTCCCTAAAATGAAAAACAAAAATCAGAGATGCCCCCGGTAGAAATATAAATTATTATTTAAGTAGAAACCTAGACCTACATACCTCCTGCACAAGTGCAAACACCTCTGAGTGCACCGGTGCCGCTGCGACCACTCTTTTTATCAGGGTGTGAGTAACGCAGCTTCTTGGTCATGGTGCCATCTTTCAGCCGAACTTCAATGTTGGGCAGATCCCTCCAGTCGGAGCCTGGAGCCAAGGGGATGTGACGCATCCGACCTTCAACCAGAGCACTCATGTCCTGAGGACACAAAGATATTTCTTATAAACTTGGCATTAATCCTCAAACATAGAAGTGATCTCATCAATTCTTCATCAACACAGTACATCATGTTATTACTAACGAGAAAAAAAAAAAAGTGAGACAGCTCACCTTGCATATGTGATCTCTGAGGATTGGCTGATACTGTGTGCCTCTGATCTGCCTCTGGAACCAAGACTGAGGCTCCCCGTTGTAGGAAATCTCCAATGCAGCTGCACCATTGCGAATCTCTGGCAGGTCAGACATGGTGTCTCTGACAGTGATGGTTCTGTAGATTCCTCCATTACCTCTGTTGAAGACAGAAAATTCAGTCAAGTGTGCAGTCACAGATATCGTTATGATCCATTTGAGGAGCTGTATAAGTTGGAGAATTACAGATCATAAAAACAGTAGGGGGGGGGGTTTACATTACCGTGTGACATTGCTGACGTATTTCTTTTCGTCAACCACCACGTTCAGAGAGCAAGCTCTGGGAGCAAACACATGCAGAGGCTCCGGGTAACGAGGCAGCTTCTCTCCAGGAGCAGCAGCCAGGATGATTGCCCTGCGGCGGGTCTGGGCAACACCATACTGACCAGCCTGATGAGGGCAGCATTAAGCAGGTTAGTGATCTAGTAAAGCCAACTTCAATCATAAAAACATTGGCATGTATGACATTTAACTTTTCAGAAACTGGGTAGGGAAAAAGTCACTGGTTTAACTGCACATAAGAAAAAAAATGACAAGGTGTTACAGGAGGACATTCATTTGTTGTAGGGCCTCAAATGAGTATTTTCAGCTGGTATCCTCACATTTTAAAAAAGGGAGAAGTTTAATTTAATAACTTCTGCAACAATAAAAAAGTTTCAGTTTTTTGTATACCCCCAAATTTGCAATAGCCATGCATCTCCTCCAATACAGAGTTGCCAGGCACTTTGCTCATAAGCTTTACAAGGAGAGTCCGAGCCAGAAGCACAATTTGGATCATCACTATAATATGACCCACCTGAAGGACACCAAAAGTACACTGGTAGCCCATGCGCACAAGACAGCGGAGAGTCAGCTTCAGAACCATGGAGCTTTTGAATGAGACAAAGTTCCTCACATTCTCAAGCAGGAAAAACTTGGGTCTGTAGTAGTCACAGTAACTGTAAGAGAGGAAAGCATATTTTAAATGTGCACTTACAGACTGGGTGGTCTATCCTGCAGAAAACCTGCAACATCATGTTTACAATAAATCTCCTGCAGACACTGACCTGAGATAGGAGACCACGAGTGAGTTCTTGAATTTGGAATAAGTGCGAGAGTTGAAGCGGTTCATCCCACTGAACCCTTGGCAAGGAGGTCCTCCACACAGCATCTCTACATCACCCTTCTGAGGAAGCCTCTGGCCCAGAGAATTCGTCTTCTCTCCAGACATGACCAACTTCAGCAAGATGTTGCAGTCCTCAGTGAACACTGTGGTGCCAGGGTTGTTGAGCCTAAAGGCCTGTGCTGCAGGCTCCCACATCTCTATGGCCCACAGAGTCTCAGATATACCTAAAGGAAACCAGCAGTCATGTTTTCAGCATTGAAAAATAAAACTGCAGTTGCAGTACTCCTTTGTATGTCGACATTTGAGGATCTGAATACATTTCGTGAGTGGCATGGAACAAGCATTTACCGGCCTGGTGGAAGCCTTCAGAAAGCCCACCACAGCCAGAGAACACATCCAGTGTGCGATATTTGGGCACTTTAAGTGTCTGTGGTTCATTCTGAGAGTCCTGTGGTTCCTGTGCAGCCTTTCCTTTGCCTTTACCTTGTAGGTGAGAATAATAGGATCATTGACTTAGCATTTCAGTGAGCCTAAAACCAATTTTAGATTAAGAAAAATATGTCTGCATTATCACCTTTCCCTTTGCCCTTTCCTTTGCCTTTATGAACAGCAGAGCGAGCATGATTAGGAGGGTCCTCAAAGCTTTTGGATTTTGCATTATAGGCCTGTAAGAGAGGATTATGTATAAGAATAAATATGCACACTAAAGACATGTTCAAGTATGGGCTTCGTTTCCTAATTTTGAAAATGAATTCCAATTTAGCTCAACATTTGATACTCCCGTTTTCATATTAGACAATTAGCATGAGACATGTCAATTTTGTCTAGCATACACAGTGAATGTACTTGTGCTTTGTGGCGTTATTTTCCTCCCTATGCAGTGATAACAATGCCAACATGCTAGCAGTGGGGTAGCTAATTAAAGTGCCATTTTGCTGATCAACTGCACAGCCATTTCCCTCAGGATAAGTTGCATCTAATATTACAGAAATAACTGCAGATAAAGTATTTAAAACCGTACCTCCAGGAAATAGAAGCGATCAGGTCCACCACTGGAATAGTCCTGGACTGATTCATTTAGGTCTTCTGCATATTCTACTTGACAGCGGCCAAGCACCTCAGTCATGTTGACGGTCACATCTTCATCACTCCAGTATAGCTGATTGATGTCTGTGTGGTAACTGGCTTTGACACCTTTGTGAGTGTTCTCAGGCCTGGGAGATGAGACAATAGCCAGTTAATTCTGAACAATTATCCTCAATAACAACCAACTGAATTGTAATGGGTTTTACCTGTAGAACTTGTAGAGTCGCAGTTTGACCTCTGACATGTCAGGTTTTCCATTGCTACGTCTGTGATAGAAGATCTCCTTGATGCGCCCAATGCGGAAGGGCTCTGGAGCATGCAGGTTAGACCCCTTGATGTAGTCTGAAGACTTCCTGTAATATTCTGGATACAAGTCTTCATCCACATCCTCTTTCCTATGAGAGCGCTTCACTGGACTAGCTGGCTTCACACTGAGAGCCAAGAACAGAGACAATGAGTCTCATACATTTTCCTCATTGTACAAGTTTGAGTAAATCAAACTTGTCACTTGAATCACTTCACTCACCTGAAATTAAAAGAGTCAGGATGCAGGTAGACACCATCTCCCAACTTGAACTGCTCCCCCTTAAAACAGGCCAGAGCATACAGAACCTTGGAGTCATGGTCTTTGTCCACCAGAGGTTCAAATGCACGTGGCGTTTCCTGTTCCTCTCGCGCTTTGGTCCTAGCACAGCTGCAACAGAACCTGAAAGCAAAGGGGAGCATATCCACCACAAGGTAAAAAATAATAAATAAAAAACAAAACACACAAGACGAACAAAGAAAAGATCACATGTGCAGAACAAATGCGTGTGTGGATGGTGCTTACTTAAACTTGCAGTCTTCTAATGGAGTGGTCTTAGGAGGTGTCTCAAAGCGAGCATATTCTGTGTCGTACCAGAACTGATAGAAGAAACTCTTCCCGTCATCCTCAATCACCTTGATTTCCGAATCCATGCCCCCCTAAAATACAAAAGTAACCATGGGATTACGAAAAATGTATACCATTAAAATGAGCCTGCTGTCAAGTTAACTTACCTCCATAAACCAGTTGTCAGACGGGGCCTTATACATGACGTCAACTTTGCCTTGCACATAATTGAGCTGCATGTCTTCACACTCATCCACAAGGACGAGCTCCAGCGGATCAGAAGACTCGCCCAGCACTGTGTAAGCACCACGAAGGAACCAGTGGGCATGGAACATCTTTCCATTGTTGTCCTCCCACAGTGATGTGATCCTGAGAATCAATAAATCATTAGATTATACAAGCCACAGTGACAAAATGCCATCAGTGTAATAATGTCCTACCTTGCCAGAAACAGAGGCATGGTTGGATCCTCTGAGGAAACCGATACACAGTCGCCCACCTCTAGCACTTCATCATTCACACGGACCTTGCTGTAGTACTGCTTCTTCCCCTCAGTCTGAAGGGGGTAAGAGACACATATAGTATACACATCCTATCAAATATCTATATAGTAACAACCAAGGAGGAGGGGAACAAACACCTGAACAGCCTCTCCAATCCATGTCAGTTTGCACTGTGTCTGCTTCTTCCTCTTAGCATGAGAAAGCTTTTTGGGCTTCTCCACTGGAACATCTTCCTCTTCAACGATCTCATCATCTTCAGCCTCCTTTACAGCAAGGTTTGGGCATCTAAACAAACAGATGTGTGTTGGCAAAGAGGAATTGAGGACTATAGACAAACATTTGTCTACATCTTTTCTTCAACATTAAAAGGTGTTAAGTTTGCAAGGTTCACATGTTAATTAGACAACATGCGACTATATGAGAAACTCAGACCAAAACAAGCATACATTCAAAAGGTTGCTGTTTAAACCATCCAAGTCTAAACTGCTCAGAAGACACAACTTACCTTCTCTGCTTACAAGCCTGCTTGCTTTTGCCACTTCCCCCAAATTTAATCATGTCCTTGCAAGCTGCACACTTGCCACAATCAGGTGATTGGCAAACCTGAAAACAAAGAAAATCAACTGTAGTATTTCAGAGGACACACACACACCAAACACATGTCACTGTTGAATTAGTGACTCACCTCACAGACACCACAGCGCTGTCTTTTGGCCGCACCACTCTCTTTATCATTCTGCTCTATCTGATCAGAGAAGAAGGTATCAAAGATCTGGTAGACCAGCGTGGTAGTGGTCGCTTTAGTTGGTCCCTTGTCCTTCTCGATCTTTGTTGGGTGACGAATGGCCTGTCTTCTGGCAGCTCTCCTGTCAATACAATTAAGTTTGTGTTTAGAGGAGGAGGTCCATTTGACTTGGCACAAATGCCCGATATGTGGAGCGATGGCATTATGAAGCCCCTGGCTGTCAACACACCAGCATCAGGCCATGCAACATTAGAAACAAGCAAATAAAACCAAACAGACATTTAAGGTGTACAGTACAGAGTTCCCGTTAGATACACCTGGCCAATAAAGTTCTAAAAAAACACTATGGCTTGCACAGAAAATTTAACACACTGCAGGGCATAATCAGGCCAAAGGTTACCAGTGATCAGTGACAAAATTGTCAGCCCAGGGTTTATTGTAGCATGGATTAAGTGCAGTAAGAACCCCCTTTAAGACATTGTTAAAGTTAAAGGCTTTAACTAATTTTCCTATACCATTTACCTTTTGGGGGTCACTACAGCCAATTGGACCATGGAAACTCATGTATACATAAAGAGGTTGCATGACTGCAACGTTGAACAAAAAGTAAAGCAATTTTGCACACATTTCATGACTTAAGTTTTACACCGGGGTAAATCCATTATTATTATTATTATTATTATTATTATTATTATTATTATTATTATTATTATTATTAAATAAGACAAATTTGTGTTGTGGTCAGAATTCCAATATGCCAGATACACTAAAATGACCACAATGTACAGCAAAAAAAACTTCAAATAAATAAAATTCTACCGTGAACTCTGGTATAATGATCTTTTTGTCCATATAACTTCTAAATGCTTCACACTTAACACACAACCATACAAGCTAAGGATGCATTCAGAAGGCCTACCTACCAGTACAGCAGCATGCTGCATGTCAAAGGAATGTTAGACATTAGGGATAACAAGGAGCGAGGAGCAGAAATGCAAGAAAATAAGCAAAAAGATAAAGTGGATAACTTTTAAATCCTGAAGCATTTGTGTTGCAAGGAACTCCTGCTAGAAACTAAGTGAAGCTTAGAATGGTACGTTTAAGTTACATATGTACACTGCTCATGCTCGTTTTCACTTTGACCTAAAGTAGCTATGAAAGCTTACTTGTACGTCTAGTACAAAAAAAAATAAAAAATAAAACACTGTAAGGAATCAAACCATAATTATCTTTGAGCCGTACCTTTTCCCTAGTGTGACGCCTGCAAGCTTGATCAGGTCTCTCATGCAGGGAGTAACAATGATGGGCTGCTCATCAGAGTCGCCAGCCTCATCGTAGCTCTCCACCTGCTCCACCACAAACTGGGCGTGGCGCAACAGTGTGTCCTCTGTGAAGCAGTTAAAGTTTAGCCCTGCAGGAGGCACGGTTGTCTGAGGGCATGAGAAACAGAAGAAATGTCACTCTCAAAACTTTGCCCTGATAAGGCAAAATGTTTCTGAATATTTGATTAAGCACTCATTTAGTCTGTACAGTGTAAAAGATAAATCACAATAGCGAAGCCTCTGCAAATGTTATCTAAATTGTTCACGCTCACATGCCAGAGGTTCTAACCAGCAAATGTTAGACATTTGAAAAGTTGATTAGTGAACGATTCGTTAAATGGTAGACTGTCAGTCACTATAACTTGTCTACACTGACAAGACTGATGGCAGAAATGTCAAACTAAACATATACTGTAACGGTGTTAAGTGAAGCACACTATTTCGCAATGAAGGCACTGTAGCAGGGATCATAGATGGCCCCTAGAAAAATGGAACCAAGTCAAATATGGCAGATTCTCAATTCCCAAATACCCAACTTGGCAGGAAACAGTTACAAAGCAGACATGTCGTCACCTCAATCTTGTTGAGAAGGTCCTCATAACTAGCATCAGGATTTTTCTGGAGATACTCCACCACAATCTTGCTCATATAGATCTTCTCCTGCATTACTGCAAAAATGGGTGCATATTCCTCGCTGGACTGCATCAGGATGTAATCGGCAAAAGCTGAATAATGAAGATAGATAACCATTGGTACGTCATACGGGGTAAAGCGGGTTAAATTAAAATTTGGGAGCAGGAAACTTTGCTACCTGTAGTGAAACCAATTAAAGCCTTTTCTCCACCATCAAAACCAGTGATCCACCAGGCATTAATGGGTCCAAGCTTCTTGGCAGGAACACCACCTGAAAAGAAAAACAGGTCAAAATCTGCTTGTTATAATTGGCTAAGAGAAAGACATTTTCAGGATTAAACTTCCATTCTTGAAATGTGGGATTTCATACCATCCAAGCAAGGGTTGTCATCATAGATTGGTTTCACAACACAGCTGAAGTAGAGCTCCACGTTCTTCTCAATCAGTCCAGAGTCAAATGGGCAAAGGTGGCCACGCTTGTCATACACGCTGTAAAACATAAGAGGTAATGCTATAACCGACTCAGGTGCTGCAATACCACAAGCTTGTTGACACTATGAAATAAGTAGGGAAATGTTTGTTCCTCTGAACAAGGCCAACAAGCCAAGTATCACCTGAAGAACACTAACCTGAAGTTTGTAATCTTGTGCTGTGGCAGATCCTCATAGCTCTCAAATCCATCCTCATTCGAGTCAAACAGGGAGAGACGCTCATCTGTTAACATTTCTGGTTCATCCAGCTGAAGGTGAAAAGAGCAGAATCGTTTCAGGCTTCACATTAGTGTCAATTCAAGTGATGTCATTTAAAAACTACAATGTCAATGTACGACAATACTGAAAATCTGGGTTTCATGTCACAAACTGCAGTCCATTCAAAATACACTGAGGTTTTACAAAGAACACAGATAATAAAGCCACTACTTGAATAACCAATTCTTACCGCATTATCAGGATCCCCTTGAAAGAATTTGAGATCCGAGTCATCCAGGTATTGTCTGCAGTCTGTACATTTGGGGGGGGGTGTCTGAAAAAGAAAAAAAATTACACAGCTGTAAAGATTTTTGTAGTGACAACCTATGACAATGAGCAAAAAAAAAAAAAAAAAAAAATCCATTACCTTTGCAGCAGAAACCGGTTTAGTGGTCTCACTCGATTTCTCTGGAGCCGTACTGTATGAAGAAAAGTATAAGTATGCTCATGCCATCACCATGATTATTGTCCAGAGTGCAAAAAAAACAAACAAAAAAACTTACCTTTCATCTGATTCCACTTTAAGACGCTTCTCCTCCCGAGACTACAACAGATTTGAGTAAGGGCAGTGTTATATACCAGACATTTAGAACTGCAAAAACTTTCAAACATCACTGGTACATAAAATGCTTCACCTCCTCAACATTATCTTCTTCCTTTACTTCATTTTGTCCATTAGTAGCTTCTCCATTCAAATCTTCAGACTTGCGCTTTTGACTGCAAGACATGTTTACTTTTAAAAAGCAGAATACAGACACCTGTACATGAAGAACTTCTTTTTATTTTTTCCCCTTCCTGAAAAATATGAACAAAGTATAATGCACAACATACAATTCATATACGCACACTTTAGAGAACATTGACATGATGGTTGGCTGTTTTCCAGCGTTTCTTGTAACCCTGGTACTGGCTGGAGACTCTAAAAAAGAAAAACAAGATTAGGTTTGTTTTCTATAGTATTGTTTTAAATCATTTCATTTGTGGGTCATTTCCATCTTGGAATGCAACATTTACACAATATTAAGAAGAATCCTCAAACGTACTTTTAGTGTCAGAATTTGCCTTGCTCTTGCGTCCACCCTTCCCTTTGGAAGCAGATGGTGACTTGACAGCCTCCTCTTCCTCCTGGACTTCCATGGTTACATCTTCACTGTTCTTATCTTTGTGGGAACCATTTGTGAAGCCGGTCGTCTTTCCATTCTGCTCCACACCATCAACATGTGAACCAGTTTCAAGAAGAAGCTCTTTTCCCAGCAAGGTCTTTACTTTAGAGATGTAGACCTCCTGAGGAAAGTACATGGCATACATCACACGTCAAAGAAATGAGCAGTGAAATTCCAGGATAAGTAATGATTTGGATATCTTTAAGAGTCCCTAACCATTGAGATCTCTGAATTTTTCTTCTTTTCTTCCAGGCTGGACAGCTGGTCCTGAGCATCTACATGCAGGAAGTCCTGCACCAACTTCAGCTTCTCTTTCACATTATCCTGGAATGGTATTTAAGAAAAAAGATCTAGTCAAAAAAGCTAAACTTTAAAAAAAACGGTCAACTTTAAAACTTAACTTAGGCAGATGAGAAATAAAACAACTACAGTAAATTCATGATGCTACCATACAATATATAGCTTGATTTGTGATGGACACAATTGCTCTATAAAAAAAAAACAGAATCAGAGGCTACTTGCAGCTGGAAAACAGTATAACAAAAATAAAAAGGACTTCTGTTAGTTCACCTAATAAATCCTTGAAAACGCAGCTCTCAAGTCTCTCAGCACATGCTTTGTATAAAAACTCCTCAACTTGAGGATGACACCTTTAAGACTTGAACTGATATCTTCATGACACTTTGGGAAGTGATTGTGAATATTAATTCATTTTATAAGATGCAGGGCATCAACAGAGCATCTTTGGGACTTGTTTCTAGGTGGCATCATCGAGACAGTTATCTTTGCTTTTAAGTGTATGGAAAGACCAATTCAAATTCATACATCATTGAATGGGACAATACTGCAGATTTTAGAAAAAGGGTAAATATTCCATTAAAAAAAAAGATGACAGGATATTGTGAACCTACAATCATTTTGAATTGTCTTTGGAGCCCCAGACTGAACAGTCATTAGCAAGAACAATTACTGGCAGCTAGAAAAACTCTTAAAGAGGCTACTTGCAGGCTTTCAAGAGAAGTAACGTTAAGTAGACAGAACTCACCTCGTCTGAAATCCCATCCTCATCCAGCACCTGCAGCCTGTAACAAACGACCATGTCAAAACAGCGCTACGGTAAGTTCGTCTAGTAGCACATTACTGACAAGGTTGTAGCAATGAAATCAGTGTGACAAGATATGTTATACAATGTATAGTGACAAATCTTGAGTGGCGCCAAATCTCACACGCTGCTCCGTCCATCATTGCCAGGCTAAGATGCTAACTGGCTAACGTTAACTATGTATGCGGCATCAGCTCTGGCTGTCAAGTGACAACAAGCTAACGCTAGCTGCAGCTGCTAGCAAAAGGTAAACGGACAGCCCCGCTGCCGACAGCCAGGGCAAGTCCAGAGCAGCTAGTTACACGGGTTCCATTGTTCTTGTGTGGCTTTTGAACCAAGACAACTAACTGCATGTAATACAACGTTAGCTAACTAACGTCACATCATCAGGACATTATTAGCATTCAGGTAACAAACGTTAACGTGCCTTTTCCTGACATCCTCTGGCAGAGACATAGAAGTCCTGGATGGCATGGTAAACAGCTAGCTAAAAGCGTGAGATAAAATAGATAAAACTGCTTTAAAATCCGTTAAAACAATGTTTAAACCGTCCGTTGGTAACTACAACGCTGCTCCACTGTGAGTGCCTGTTGCGCGCTGTTCCTTGCAATGGATGCTATAAGCAATTCGGGCGCGCGGGCCGTCTTTTCGCGGGGAAACCCGGGTGTTGTGGACTGTACCACTACATCGATCTCTGGGTAAAACACTTTCAATGTGCGACGTAATATTTCCCTGCTGAGTCTATCGTTTGAACCGTAAACACATGTTGTATAATATATAACTTAAAAACACAATTATGATTGTCACGTTGTTGTATTTATGAAAAATATACGTTTCTTGAAATTAACAACTAACTCGTTTGCCCCCTATTGTTTGCCAGATGTTGAGGACCAGGCGGAAGCAATCTGAACGTTGTTTGCTTTCTAATTAGTTAAATTAGCAATACGTGTCTGCATTTGAGATGAGTATGTATCTACACAGTAGTAATTATGACAAGGCTGAGACCAGGACACTGTGGACCTGCATGGGATTTGACAAAGATGGGCAAGCGTGAGGATGGACTCTGTAGAACCTGCAAACACTACAGCAACAAACTGTTAAACATGTAACGTTACTTATAGAATATCACCAATACAAAAAGCAAAGAGAACAGCGTTACACTGCGTTTTCTTACACTAAAACGTTACTACAGAACACGACATGACACAACAAGACCTAGTATATCCAATACATCCATGAGTATATCCCATGGATGTATTAAGAGAACGGTATATCCCTCAGAGGTAGTGGAAGCAGTCATGGACTTTATATCTGCAACAGGATTAATTTACCCCTCTGAGAATGGCGATACCCAAGACTGACCTGTGAGAGGCAGCAATGTGCCGCAAGGAATCAAGTCTGCTCGACAGCCACTTGCAGTGAATAAGTCATGAGTTGTGTAAGTCAAAGACGGTTTAAATATGTAGTAATAGATAATATGTGTGTAAGTATAGGCTAACAGCTCTAGATGGCTCACTTTCCTGCGGCAATTTATGTTTAGGATTCCCATCCAGGCTAGAGCTTTCTTTGTCTCTCTTTTTTATATGCAGATACACATATACATTTGAGCGACTTCTATTATTTTATTAGGTAGACTAGTAGTTAAAAAAATGTATGGAGAAAACATCCTTCGAATATGGCTAGCTATTTGCCCATTTTACCACTAAGTGGCACTATGTCACCGATAGTCTGAAAGTAGGAGTCTGTGGCTTTTTCAGGTTGTCAAATAATGATTGTGTATCCTCTCCCTGTTATAAAGTTTTTAAAAAAGTATCCTACATGCAAATCCAATCTGGCCACATTTACTGTCAGTTTTCTCATATAAATTCAATCTATAGACCTATCTTAATTGAACAGTAATCAATTGTAGTTTATAGGCAGTTGTGTGTGCAGATTATTAATACGTGTGTTGTTTTTTTTGTCCATGTTTATTTTTGAAAGTATTTCAGTCCGCCCTATTTTGCAGGGACAAACCATGGATGTATTATAGGACAAACCCACATCTGTCTCATGTGCTTAAATGTTTTTGTGTATACAACTTCACCTACAGGTTTTAGAGCCTGATGTCATATCCTGCAGGGCACTGGAAAGACTTGGCAGACTTCCCAGCAGCGCAGCCTCCTGGGGCTGATTCAGCCAATGTTCCCACCCAGGAATCCTGGACGTCTGACAGGAAACAAGCCCAATTCTCCCAAGGCCACGGTAAGTCAGCCTCTCCCCTCACCCAAAGTCTCCTTCTTACCCCAAAAACCTCTCCCGGGGCCTTTCTGTATGCTTCTCTCAGACAAACTGTCTTACAAATAGATATTCTACTTTACCACACCCCATTTTCACCCTCCCTGCCCTCTGCCCAGCTTCCCATCATAGCCCTGTCTTGCTTTAGCCTTTAAGCAATTGAACACTTGTATTAGGTAAGAGAGCCATGATTAATGGCCAAGCAGCATTTGCATGTACAATTTTGGGCTTTCATGTTGGAGCTAGTGTTTTTCTGACCTTGTCAGAGCATGTTTGGATTAAATGCTGCATTTTGAATACTTCTCAGATGTATGACAATAGGTAGGCATATCAGGACCTGCAGATAAGCTACTGCTGCAATTAACTTGTGTACAGCTCAGAATTAAACTCAAACACACAAAACGGATTCTTTCAGTATTTTATTTATTTCATAAAAAAAGGGAATGCAATTAACAAAAAGTTTATGTACCTACATTAGTGTTTCAGATTGTACCGATTTAACACAGGCAGCGTGCTACTGGACACAAAAGGCTATTGCACACGAGACATTTCATACAACACGAATCATACAAACTGTACAAAAATACATAGATACTTACATACAAACATACATAGTTATTCATGTATTTATTATAAAACATCATAGTCAAGCAACACAATGAAGTGACAGGTACACAGAAGCACCTGGAAAAACACCTCTCCATCTGAAAAAAAACTGGGGGAAAGCAAACATCACTGAAGCTGCCAAAGTGCTTTTCACCATTTCTACTTGGTAGTCAATATAAAATACACTGAGGGAGAGAAGAGTTTTAAATGTGTGTCTACAGGAAGGTTAGTGTAACCCTGAACAACAGGAACTGAAAAAAGAAAAACAGGACTTCCTGTGGCAGAAGGAAGTTACATGTTGTAGCTGTCAGAGAATGAGGATGAAGGTGACCTCCCAGGAGGGCAGATCCCCTTGTGTGCATTTGAACCCGGATCTTCTCCTATTTTGTAAGGGAGGCGGGTCTTTGGAAAGATGAGACTTGTTTACATATTTAGCTGCACAAGGCATATGGCTAGCAAATTAAACCAGGATGTTCACAAACAAAATTTGTTCATGGTGCTATTTAAGACTTCACAGTGAGAGTCACCTACCCTGTTCATCCCACTCTCTGCTCGTCAATGACTTGGTAATTGAAAATGATGATCAATAATACTGTCAACAATGGAGCGCCTGCCCCAAACACTTCATACATACATTCAGCCTAATTCTCAAAGAGGAAGACACAAACAGATACAGCACATTTCTGCTACATTGCTTCAACACTGTCAAGATATCTGCCCTGTTTGTCAAAACAGCTGGACAGCTGTCATTGAGTAAAACTCATCAGTGCCAACTCACTTCAGAAAATGTGCTTTCTGATTAGGCCTTCCTCGACAGAAACTGTTCAGATACAAAAGACAACAGTAAACGCAGTAGGGACAGATTATGAGGACAAATGAGGGAAGGGGTGTTAGTGATGGAAGCTGGAGCTGGAATATATCATACATACATAAGCACTTACAAATAAGTTAGAATTTCATGCATTAAATGTAGGCAGATTATGTAAGTTTGTTGTGGTTAATCAAATGGTTTAAGCAAGGTTATATAGGGAATATATAGCCCTGGTTTGTTAAGGGAGCACTCGTGCTAATTTGGCTTCTGTGGAGTGCAGTGCTGAGTGAAGTTGATCACTGTCTCCAGCTTTGTAGAATAATGAAGAATGAGTGATGGATCTGTGGGCCCCATGTATACATATATCAGTAAAGGAGAGTAATGTGGTTAAACCTTACTAAGGACAACAGTCTGTGAAGTAATCTACAAAGTGCAACTTGGAAAGCTTTGCAGTTTGCATTGATTCAGTTCTTGAAAGGACCAAAACAACTCACCATAACTATGATGTAAAGCATGTTATGTTTCTATTTTTGGCTTTCAATCTGGGTTTAGGAAAAACAATAACAACATGACAGGCATAAACATGAAAATGGATTGCAATCAATATTAATTAATGAGAGTACCTATGAAAAAGCTATTTTCACATTTCTGAAAGTTCTCCCTTACTTAATTGGTTCCCTCTTTGAACATTGGGTTTCTACACCTGCTGCAGTCAATTGAATGCTGATTGTGATTTCACACACTTGTGATTGAAGAAAAAGTCTGCATTGTAGCCTTGCCAGGCATCTCAGTCCACGGTGTGCTCGCTTCTCATTTTTCTATCCAGCACATCACAGCCTCTCTTCTTGAGCTCATGTACACACACATGGTTTCCCTCATGCACGCACGTACGCACGCATGCACATGTACGCACGCGCACACACACACACACACACACACACACACACACACACACACACACATACATACATACATACTCAACATACTCAAGTACTTTGATGTCTTTGCACCATATCAGACACAGGTGGTACAATCTTGCATGATTGGTGTGGTCTGGTGTTCGTGTTTGTGGCTGCAGTGTTCCAGAGAGCTGGAGCTCTTTAGAGGGACCAGACAACGGTCAGCTGGCCGCCCGCTTTGCAGCACCCCCCAGCAGCACAACACACGCAGAAACTCCTTTCTCATGTCCTTGCTGCGCAGTGTGTAGATCAATGGGTTAAGTGCCGAGTTCAGAGTGGCAAAGCCAAAAAAGATGTCTGCTTTGGAGAGGATTGGGCAAAATTGTATCCTGCAGGATGAATCTAGGAGGAGGATGGTAAAAGCAGGCAGCCAGCACATGATGAAGACACCCAGCACTATAGTGACAGTTTTCAAAAGGGCATAGGCTGGTGAGTTTGTCGCTTCCTGGTGGCTGGAGCGAACAATCAAATAGATCCTCACATAGAGGATGACAATGGAGAGTAGTATGAGGCTGAAAATGGTGACCACAAAGAGGATGTATTTCTTCGAGTAGAGTGGCAATACAGTTGAGCATTCAAGGAGGTCATTGATGCAGTTCCAGCCGATGATGGGAAGTCCTCCAAGCAGGATGGAGGTGACCCAACAAGCTCCTATCAGGAGGAACATGCGGCACGTTTTGGTGGAGCCGTACACCTTAACCTTGGTGATAGCAATATAGCGCTCTGTAGCTATTGCCAGCAAGCTGAAGACTGAAGCTGCCAGAGCAATAAATGCTGTTCCCTCCCGGATGAACCACTGCACAGGCATCAGGTCAAAGGTCCTTGGTCCTGATAGGAAAATGTTGGCTATGTAGGCCGAGCCTGCCAGCAGGTCAGAGAATGCCAGGTTGCCGATGAAGAAAAACATGGCAGTGTGGAACTTCTTGTTGCGGCAGACGGCAATGAGAACAAGAAGATTCTCCAGGATGATGGTGGTGCAAAGGACCACGATGACAATGTTGAGTGTGGTGAGCTGCTTTTTATTCTCACTACGTGAGTATAAAAGCTCCTGGGTGGTCATGTTCTTAACAAAGGCATAGTAGGAGGGGATCAGACTCTGATCGTAGTATTGGGAATACTTGCTCTTCATGGTGACAGGGTGGCAGAGCACAGCGGCTTTACGGCAAAGATTCATTCACACAGTGGAGTTGTGCAGAAGGTCTAAGCCAATAATCATTGCCTTTAAGGAAAGGACAGGAAGAGGCTCCAGGCTGGGAGGGAGTCTGCCTGTCCCACAGTCACGTCTAAGGAGCTCTATGTGGGTCACCTGCAGACACACAGAAAGGAAGAGAAGGCCTGGGTTACTGACAAGGGAAATTCAGTTGCACTAATGAAATAAACTGTGACAAAGCAAACATTCATTTTAAACATAGCAATGCACTCGCCAAAGTCAAAGTCTTCTAGCAAAACAAAGTAGCCAGGCAACAACCTGTTCCCAAGTCTGTACAGTGGAAACTAAACATTCAAGTGGATATCCAGCAATGAACACCCCTTATTATCAGGGGTGTTCATTGCGGAGGTGACCTAACAGATAAACAGATTCAAAATAAAGAGCTGGCATTTACATTTAAAGTAACAGACCAACAACCACATGACATAAATGAATGGCCACATAGTGAACACACTGCACTTACTGAGTCCATTTGTTACATCCCAAACTAAGCACCCACACAGGCAACAGTTGCAGATTATTGCGTTCTAAAAGGAATGGAAAGTAATATTGGCTCACAAAGTAGTTGCATGTTATCATTAAAAATGACTCTGTGGGGAAACCAAGGAATATTGACATGCAAAGAGCTTTTCTTTTTTTTGTTGGCTGGTGAACCTGTGCAGGCAAAGATCATCTTCAGGTGGAAGATTAAATACTCTGTGAGTGCTGGTGCTTAGACAAAGGGCTTGCAGTCTGAAGGGGACATTCCACTAACCCTGTCCGAGCACTCGGCTGTCAACACATGGCATTGTTGTGGGGAGCGAACCATTCCACTCCAGTGAGCTACCTCTTGAAACTTCAGCATAGCTTGTGGATCAGCAAGACCCAGGGGCGTCGGACTGGGGGGGGGGGGAGGGGACTGAGTACCCAGGGCCCTCATGTGAGGAGGGCCCAAAAAAGATGCTAGAATGAATAGCTGTGGATGCGGGGAGGGGCACATAGAAAATGCCTTTCACAGGACCCAGAATTTTGTGCTATGCCCCTAGCCAGACCTCTTCATCCCAACCCTCAATCTAACCAGTTCACACAAGCTAACAGCAAATCAGATAGATAATGAGAGGAAAAGGTGGGAGTTTCCCTGACTTTATGAGAAAAAGTTTTGTAAGACTTGATTTGGCACATCCAAAGTAAATCATCGACATTTTAATTGGCATGTCACAATTCAAAAGTATTCAATACACTAAATATTTTCCACATTGTGTTTCCACACCAGGGTTTCCTGCAGCACTTTGCAGTAAAGGTGGCCGCCTAAGCAACGCGCGCCTGCTGCCTCAACGCGCGCCTGCTACCTTAACTACGTCGTCAAAAAATAAATAAATAAAATAAGTGAATGATCTAAATCTAATGAAGCAGAAACGCTTAATGTCAGATAACGTCCATAATAATTGGACTTTGGGTTAGATTTTTTTGACAGTTTTCAGTGGTTATGAGGAGCAATATGATAGAGAAATTTGGTGATCACTGATCGTTGTTTAGGTACATTAAACCACGTTAAGCTTTTTCACATTAGGACTTATAAAGGCCATGAGAACTGTGGAGAGTCAACCCACAGCCGCTCCACTGCCCTGCTGAAAATGTGAAGCAGAAACTCTTAATGTCAGATAACGTCCATAATAATTGGACTTTGGGTTTGATTTCTTGACAGTTTTCAGTGGTTATGAGGATCAATATGTCGTTTATTCACATTTAAAGGGATAAATCGCCATTTCACTGTCGCGTGCGTCGTTGTTTGTGGGAGTTTGGTCTGTTTTTTTCCATCATTACATGCAAGAAGGAGCGCTACCCCAGGTCCTTCATTCCAGCAGCAGTCAGACTCTTTAATGCAACATCATAATGTAGCACTGCTAGCTATCTCTGCAATATGAGCCATCACTGGACAATATTCTGCACTATGCATATTTATATATTTATTACTCTCTGTTACCTTGAACTGTGTAATATGTCATCTCTACTCATCCACAACTTACTTATCTGTATATCTGTGTTTATATACTGTCTGTTTATATAAGGGTGTTTATTGTGTAAATATGTTTGTTTTATTACTATTATTATTATAACTAATTATATTTTTCCATTTCTTATACATTATGAATATTTTTTCTCCTATGTCTACTTAATGTGTATTTGTGTTATTCTGATGTGTGTACATTTTTTTCTTTTGAGCTGCTGTAGCACAGGAATTTCCCCAGTGTGGGATTAATAAAGTCTGTCTTATCTTATCTTATAGTAGCGTAGTTAAACACTAAACACAGTGAAATTACGTGTCCTGTTTTTATTTCACACATACTATCTGCTTTGAGTGAGTGAAGCTATTGGTCAGATGGCAACTCCCCCCCCCCACCACCTTAACTAAAACTAATTTTTTTAAATTCTATTTTTCCTGCACACAATGACATTATGTCTTATGGTGCTTTATGGGCATATGTTATAGTCTAAATACATAAATAAGCTTACTAGTTTGAAACCAATGTGGAAAATCTTTGACCTAAGTTTTATAATGACGCACCTTAACAAACTTAACAAAAGCCTTGTGAACCTAGCCTAGAAATCTAGACACCCTAGTGGCAGCAAATTTAATTTGCAGCCAGGGGGGTCTAGGCACTCTCCGTTGGCTTGCGAGCTGGAAAAACCAAACTCTAGTCAGGCCAATCACATCGTGTATAGAGTCGGTGGGCGGGCTTATGGCTGCTGCTGCTGGGAACAGCGGTCTTCTGGAAGATTTGGAGTTAAGCTTTTCTTTGAGAAAAGAACAAAGAACGGCACTGAAATCATTCTTAAAAAAGGAAGATGTGTTTGGAGTTTTGCCGACCGGATACGGCAAAAGTTTAATCTATCAACTAGCTCTGCTACCTTCTTCGTTGCTCTGCCTGGTTGTAGTGCTATCCTATTGCGTGCAGAGGGAATTTGAAAGACAACCGTTTATCCCGCCCCCTCGGATTGAGCTCCGTCAATGGTGAGTTCCCAGACCCAACATCTTGATGTGGGTCTGGCTTGTCAGGCTATTGTGAACCCAGATTGTGGCTTCAAATTATTGAGATAGCTCTTTTTCGAAGATAAACCAAAACAAAATAAAATAGGCTGCAGCTCCAGGGCTGAAAACTAAGGACAGTTGGAGGCTCTGGAAATCTAATTAGAGGTAGAGCTGGTGTCTTAAACCTGTCAGTAAGCAACAAGATCCCTCTGCAGGCCAGCTCCAGAGGTAATTCAACACTGATGCTTCCACTGCTTGTCTTCTTCAGTTAGCTCTTAATTGGAAACCTTTAGTGAAAACTGGGGCTGAACCATGTCTCTGTTCTGCTGGGCTTTTACTCAAAATCTGAGAGACTGAAAGATGGAGAGGGAAACGAGACAAAGCCAGACAGAGAGCATGCATGTGGAACGGCATCTGGACACAAAGGCTGGAATCTGAGACATCACTGTGACGTCCACACGTACAAACTCATCCATGTGACGCGTTGCACCGCGCAGAACTTTACTCTGCGTGCACACAGAACTTTACTCTGCACGCGCACAGAAATCCTTCCTCACACACACATACACGGCTAATTGGCAGCAAATCATTCCCCTGCATACAGGCAGGTTCGACACATAGCTGCTATTGGTTGCCAGTAATAACCAGCACACTATTTCCTGAAGCAGGAACAAAGAACAATAGTCTCCTTCAGTGTGGATAGCATTGCCCTTCAGCCTTAATAATGGGACAGCACACTTCCATTTGGCTGCTGCAACTGTATCATAGCAGACATTTATTTACAGTTGAGCACTCCCTTATCAGAATTGCTGTATCAGGGTAGCTTGTCTCCCCCTCCCCATCCTTTTCAGCTCCATTAATAGACACAAATAAGAGGCTTGAGGCTGAACACATGTGCCAGCTGCACAAGCATAATTACATTAGGTTACATTATTGCAGCCTATAATGATTTTATTGATGGAAAAGTCAGGCGATAAACACCAGCTCTGTATCTCCACAGTCTCCAGTCCGCTAGGAAAAAAACCAACTGCTTTTTGCTTCATCTTTGTTTTTTTCTCTCAGCTCAGCCCGGTTTGCTGTGGACAGGTCTCACATGTGTCCTCCAGTCCTTGGCGTCTGTCATCACAAGGATTTTACTGTGTGTTTGTGAAACCTGACGGGCTGGTTTGCCTACAACACCGCCTCGTCGCAGCCGTGCCCCGCCCCTCTACCTGCCGAGTGCCATTCAGACAGTTTCCACGGTGATTGGTCGACAGGAGTGCAGACTTCCTGCTATGTAAACCCTCCTTCCCGACCGACTTGTCGTCAAAGTTGTGCCCTGTGTACGACCCAGACATCACTGTCACACTTCCACAATAGACATAACACATTGTCAAAAATGTTGTCACGCCATGTCGACTAATGACTCCTTTCTAAACTAACACAATGGGATAGCAACAGCAGCACAACCCCCAAAAACTATACTTCAGTAATTAGTCAATAAATGGAAAAAATATATAAAATCATGTTAATATTACTAGTAAGGTGTTCATGTATATCTATTATTCTATGAGCTGATTAATATTTTACTACAATTTTAAAAGAATATAAAATATTACAAATTAAATTCTACAACCAGAGGCGGGAAATTTCTGTTACACCACTTCTTCATATATTTCTTGTGCATCGGATGTTGTGTAGCATTGCCTATATACACTTCCAATCAATTCAACTAAATACACTTTTGCACTTATGCATTAAAGATATATTTCACTGTAACTTAAATATAATAGATCTACATTTAAGTTACATTCATCATTTTTTAAAGTAGACCTAAGTATAGTACTACTGTAGTACTTAAAAGTGTTTCTTTTGGGACAGCATATCCAAGTACTTACGTGCAACTTTAATTGTGGAAATAACTTGAAACTCGTTCTCAAATTCTTCCATTATGACTTAAACATAATCTTATGTTCCCAAAGTAATGCATATACATTAGTTTGTAGATATTGGAAATACTTTTTAATAGTAGATTTTTTTCATTAGAACATAGATGATGGAATATTTTGAGTTGTTTTGGTTTAATAAACAACTGTCAAAGTCCTGTTATGTAGGTGAAGGTGTAGAGAGGCTACAGAAAGACAGATAATATCCTATCTGGATTTCACAAGTGAAGCTCAGACATGGTTAGAAAAAGGTGATGAAAGAAACAACTGTGGACTGGAGGGTAAAAACGAAAGCCAAAGAGACAAACAAGAGACAGACACCTGAGACAGGATTTCCTATCAGAAAGCTTATGTGAGCCTTAACATCACCAAGACTACCCGTTTGTCATCATTTGAAAAATAATGCAGAGATGCTCTTGTGGTACAAGTGAAGCTCAGACATGGTTAGAAAAAGGTGATGAAAGAAACAACTGTGGACTGGAGGGTAAAAACGAAAGCCAAAGAGACAAACAAGAGACAGACACCTGAGACAGGATTTCCTATCAGAAAGCTTATGTGAGCCTTAACATCACCAAGACTACCCGTTTGTCATCATTTGAAAAATAATGCAGAGATGCTCTTGTGGTGCAAGTTCACACATGCTGTGTACGTGTTAGAGTTTTCACAGCTAGGCCTTCTTTTCACAACCACATTTACAGATAACATATTTTAATCAACCATTGAACCACAGTTGCAAACAAATGCATATCATCTCTATCTCCCAAAAGATGATTCAAAAGGGTGCTGCTGAAAGCTGACTCTTGTTTTCTCCTAATCTTAACAAGAGACAAAGTTCCCCTCTCCATCTTGAGACTGACAGCTGCACAAAAGCCTCAGGTGTTTTTCCCAGAAACACCTGATAAGCCCCAATTAGCAGAGCGTCTGCTCACCAAAAACCAAGGTAACCCGCCCGATTACACCACCTGCTACCTGTCACATTCTACTTAAACCTGGCTCTACTTTCTCAGGTGAATGGTACAAGCTCTCACAAACATTATGGTCTAGATAAGAGCAGTGACTAAGGGACTGTTTGTTATTTATTTAAGGGGCCACCAGAGGAGTTTTGGGACCCTCCCCTTGCCAGTAAAAAAAATTCTATGACCCTCCAAAACGATTTGGAAAAAAGGAATAACCATCCCCCCACAATTTATCAATACCTTCTGTACTGGTTTGCGCTTGGCAAATATATACAGATTCCATTTGTTTTTTTACAGCCATGACATACATGACTAAACCTCTGCATTCTCATCTGACGCATCACACTCCTCTGTTATGGTGTGGTGGTCATTTCAGTAGATTTACTCACTAACATTGTTGTGGAAACACAATAAGCATGGGAACTAAATGCACACTTCCTGCATACTGCATTACTTCAAATACTAAGTTACTCCTCTAGTAAACTAGTATTCACATGAAATAAAACAATAAAATATTGAGACCATTCAGCAAGGCACTCTGGGTAACATTCAACACACAAACTGGTTGCTATGGACTCGTCACTAGGCTTCCTCCACTTCGCCGTTTAAACAAAGTGGAATAAACGTATAAAAGTCCAAATCTACACAAAACCTGCAATCAATTAGTAAGCTGACATCAAATGTGGCATTTAGGAAACCTTTATTGCAACCTTGGCACGGTAAGATGTCCAGACTAGTGCAACAGTCATTTTCGTTTTTTACGTCCTGCTGCTCCCATCGTCAGCCAGGAAATACTTTTTATTACTAAAGCAGTATATGAAATCAGATGTATTACCTACCACCATTTAGTTGTTTTGTGTTATTTAAGATATTTATAAAATATCTGATCATGCCAGATGTTATTATTCCACTCATTTTTTAAACAATGCAATTATCCGTTTCAGCCACCAGGGGGGCAGCTCACCCTGCCCTCCCCTCAACAAAGAATAAAAGACATGACCCTCCCCTATTTTCCTCCGGTGGTCCATTCCATAAATACCGAACGGTCCCTAACCTTGTGTCGTAGGCAATTTACAGTTGCAGCTTATCTTGTTTGCATTGAAAGGTGTTTACTGTTTACCTAGAAAAATCCCTCAGTGTATTTCGCTGTTAAGCAGTTTGTGGTCTGAAACATCCTGTAACACATCTTTCTCCAACTGCCCTTCACACTCCCTGCTCACAAGCTGCTGTAGTGGCAACATGGCACCAATCCAGCCTGATCTTTTTTTTTCATAGCACAAAATCTGCTCATAAAAAGCCAGCAGCATGAAACTATTATACAAAGATCTTTTTTGTTTGGACTATAATATGAAAAAGTGAATCATGTACATTTTCCATTTTAATTTAGATTTAATGACTTGCTGCGCCCTCTACAAGACACCAGGCCTTTCTTCTGAAATAGACTTAATCTGAGCCACAAGGTAATCCATCATGGAAACACAGAAAGCATCTGCTGTTGTGATTTGTTCTTTCCTGTTCAGTTTCACAGCCGTTAATGGTGGTATCAGTGTATACTTTCTAAAAGTGCTTTGCTATAACTGTAAATGGAATCAGTCTACACCTATTTTCTCTCCTCTGCTCCTTGTGTCCAGCATTTTCTAACTGACCAGACCAAAGGACAGTCTGCGGGGGCTACCACCATAACGACCGACCAGCACTCATATGAGGAAGAAATATAGGTATTTCAGAGCGATTGGTGTTAAACTGCAAAAATCATAGCCTAGAAATCTAGACGCAAATTTAATTTGCAGCCAGGTGGGTCTAGGCACTCTCCGTTGGCTTGCGAGCTGGAAAAACCAAACTCTGGTCCGGCCAATCACATCGTGTATAGAGTCGGTGGGCAGGCTTATGGCTGCTGCTGCTGGGAACAGCGGTCTTCTGGAAGATTTGGAGTTAAGCTTTTCTTCGAGAAAAGAACAAAGAACGGCACTGAAATCATTCTTAAAAAAGGAAGATGTGTTTGGAGTTTTGCCGACCGGATACGGCAAAAGTTTAATCTATCAACTAGCTCTGCTACCTTCTTCGTTGCTCTGCCTGGTTGTAGCGCTATCCTATCCCTTTATTTAATTTATCCCGCCCCTCGGATTGAGCCCCGTCAATGGTGAGTTCCAAGGGAAAATCTCTGAGTCTTTACACTCAAACGAATAATCTGAAGGTGTCTTTTTGAGTATTGCAATGGATGTAAACCAAAAGGTGTGAATGTGACTTCATACTGTAGAAGAGCAAGTGGCATTTTGGAGGGAAAATTTCAAATGCAAAGCACAGCAATGTCATCAGAGCATTTTGACAGTCAAGTGTTGACATGCCAGACACACAGGAGATAACACAACTAACTATTAGCACCACAAAGTTTCATCACTGCTACCACGGGGAAATGACTAAACTGAAAGATGCACACCTACACTTGTTTCCTACATTTTTCCATTTCCTTATGCACGACGACACTGTCTTTACATAGCCAGCTGAATGCTTCTCTAAGCCGTCGCAAGCCACTGCACACATGGGCCCGTTATGGCAGGCCTTTTTCTTTTCTTTTCTTTTTTTGCATCTAGCAGCTCCATGCAGTCACGCTTTGCAACTACAGAAAACACGGGCTGGACTGTGTCTACTGGCAGGTGGCTGCAGCGTCTCTCTGCTGCTTTATCCATCACTGTGCCCCGTGGCTCTGTGTGTGAAACCTTTTCACATCAACACAGCAACACTATTGATTGTCCGCAGTCAATTTCCAGGAAAAAGCATTTCCAGTATTACTGTAACTGGGATGTAGAGGACTCATGTTGCCGCTGGGACATGACTGGTCCTTTAAACAACCTTGATCACAGCACAGACTAAATAGTCTCACAGGGCTACTCTTTTAAGTGGTAAGCAGCGTCTCTTCTGTGAGGTCAAAATAAACCCAGAACAGTTCTTTTATCCTTGATCATGACTGCGTGATCTTATCTTAAGCCGTTGCTGTTTTCTCTGTTTCATGCCACACAAGCTCCCTGATAAAACTGATGCCCAAAACAGTGAAGTGAATAGGTTGAGGTCAAACTAAGCACCAAAGCACCAGCAACTTCAACTGCCTACTACTAAATGCCACTACAAGGGGTTTTCTTTAGGAATCAACAGTCAATATTGAAGCTCAGAGTGCTAAGCATGCCCTCAGTTTTGTTCTTTCTTACCCATTTGAATAGAAATGTACAGATATATTTACTGATTTCCTAAACGCCGGAAATCAAGGTAGTTAAATTTCAGATAGACAGAGAGTCTCACACATTCTGGTAGTGATTTCACACACTGTAGCCTCCTACTCAAGGGACAAAAGCGTGGGCTGGAGGATGGAGGAGTGAAAATACAGGCAAATACGTTGGCAGGCTCTGTTGTTTTGAAACACCACCCGCTCACGAAAATCCCCAGATAAATGAAAACTGGTTGTTTTAAAGGGAAGTGCAAACAAGAGAGAAGAGAGCCTGTTTCAGTCTCGCGCTGTAACTCGCATAGTCTAGATGAAGAACAGACTGAGAGATATGAGATGGGGGCCTGCAATATCTCACAGTTTCTAGCTTGAAGAGGAACAACAAATTTAACAGAGAATGGCTGTAACTTGCAAAACCATATCGCAGACATCAGAAATCACATCCTTTTTTAGAAAAAAAAAAATAGAGAAGCATTACAAGTTTGCACCAGTGTCAGGAAACATGAATCATTAAGTGAGATGAGAGGCAAATAACAAAACAGTTCCTTTTTAATGACAGGTGAAGCTGTTCGTTCTTGTTTTTTTTCACTCTGTGTTCAAGGTTTAATTTTAGCTCTGAAAGCAGACCTTCCTCTCTCTTTGTCCGTTATTATGCTAACACAATTCATAAAAACTGCATATAAGCGGCTGAATATTAGGGAAGTGGGTGTCCCCAATACATGGTGTTTCATCGTTTAATTAGGGATTACCCTTTCGCTCGTCAAACAGTTTGACAGTTTGGGTACAGCCTCTTCTGAGGGGTCCAGTCTGTCAACACACAACCAGGAACAAAAAGTGTTTTTTTTCTGTTTCAAAGTGATAGTTCAAAGTTGTTTTCTGTTCCTCTCCTCAGTCAGTCAGATCTCTTGCAACTTTGCGATGCTTTATTTATGGCAGTTGTTCATGTGCTGTGGCTCTTAGAGTGGCAGTGAGAGTAGCTGGAGACAAAGAGCTGTGTAAAAAAAGGGCATCATACAGCCTAAGGAGCCATAGCCCGCATGACCGGCAGACTCCCCCACCCCCAGTCTGCCCCATTTGGGGTTGGGAGGAGGGGGGGGGATCTCCAAGGGTGGCGCCTGAGAGGCAATTACTGTAATACCTTCACTCTCGGACCATTCCTGTCAACTTAAGTAACTGTCTTCCAAATTATTCACGTTTTAATATTGCTCTATTTTGCATATTTCCCTTTCATTTGCAGAGCCACATCGTCCTCACTCCAACACCCTCTCCTCCTCTCGTATATTTTAAACTTCACCACAGAGATCAAAAGACAAGGCCACAAAGAGGTGATTAAATGCACATCAAGAAGGATTTATTTAGCACACATCTGGGGCAGACATGTTCTTATAGTCTCCTATTAAAGACTTTATTACAGCACACACTCTACATAATCAGCTCTCGATTCAGGAAACTCTGGAGCTCTGCACCAAGAAACTACTTTCTCAGAACTGAAATGTTGTTTCATGTATCTTCACTGATAATAATTTCAAATACATTATTGTCCTTATCATTAATCCTTGAAGACAAATGTATGCATTTCTGCAGCAGGCATGTGCAATCTGTCCTGAGATTTGCTCAGCATGAAAAAGTAATAGACTTTTCTCAGAATTCAAGCTTTACATGGAACAGCGGTAAACTGTTTTGGGTTAGTGCGTGTATAGGTAGGCTAGTGTTAACCACATGGTGCCCTTAAGACAGACGGAGGACTGGTTGATGTACCACAGTAAGAAGTTAGATCAAGTCTGGCTGGCCTGCATCAGAAACCTGAATGCTGAGGCATGCTCGATTCAAGTTTCAGCCACTCTCACACCTTCCCATGTCCTTGTCTTTACAATGAGGTCTCCCTAATGAATGGCTTTGAACCCTTGTTTAGGTCTCTTTTGTCCTGGCTCCCTGCTCCTATTCTACTCTCTTGGTAGACCTTGAATTCCACCCCTTCTCATGTTCTGTTTCTTCATTCGGAAACTGCAAGGTTGCCGTGAGAGACCTCGTGCTTATTTGTTGCATGGCGTGCCAAGGAACACTGGACAACATATACTCATGCAATTGTGTATGTTGGTAGCGTGGAGGGCTGCTGTGACATCCATGTTTGTTCCGCTGATGTTGCAGCGAGACAGACTGTCACAGGACCGCATGCCACAGGGAAGATGAGAAGGGAAGGTGCTGGCGACAAAGCAAAGCCCTGCACAATGGTAAATGATACCATCTACATAGGCTGACACACAGGGGCACAAAGCCGCCCTGATTGGTTCTGCCTTTAAGATGATAAATTGATGGAGGCCCACCATCTCTCCTCATGGCCCAGCATAGGAAAACAGCTCCATACTCCTTTGGCAAACACACATCCATTAAACACTGCTTTGTCGTTAGAGAAAAACACGGTTGCCTGGAGAGGGAACATTGTTGTGTCCACATAGTCCACAGTTGTTCCTCTGTATTTTATACAATTTAAGAATGTGTTACTTCGAAGAGCAAATGTATTCCTTTAACAAAATCGACCTCTCTGGCATGAGGACATTGTATCTTAAACTGTAAATATATATATGTGTGTGTGTGTGTGTGTGTGTGTGTATACAATACAACCTGCATTTTAAGACCGGTAAATGTGTGCATGCAAAAAGACCTGAGGGTATTTTTTGAGAGGAATACTATGTCTGTTTTACATCCTGGCAACATTAAATGAGTAAAACAATTTCAGAGAAAAGGCCCCACTGTAAATAACTTGTTTTTATATTCAGCTTTACAAGCCTTGTGCAAGGTTTAGGCAGAGTGGCTTGCCAAGGAATATTTTGCAAAAAATAACAAACAGGTCAGAAAGTGAGTATTGCTGTGGTGTAGCTTTTCAGAGGGTACAAGGCAACAGCTACTTGACTTTGACCGAGACAAGGCTCATCTGAAATGGACGTTTGAGCAGTTGTCACATTAGTTTAAGTAAACAGATTCCACTTCTACTCAATTTGTCAGTTGCAATGGAGCAGTCTGGCCTTTGTCATGACCCGGCTTGTGTTTGGCTGGAGGTTAATTCCATCGTGTCTTTCAGCCTGGATAGACTGAAGCTGAGGTCTTCACCGGATAAACAATCTTAATAGCTCTTTCTAACAAAACAGGCCATCACAGTTGACTATTTGGTTTACGTGTTTGTAAGTTTGAGAGAGTCATTTGAGAATCTGAAAGAGCTCATTGGGAGACGATCAAGTTAACTTTCAGTTCTGAACAAAATGAATGCTTCAACAGGCTCTCACTGGCTGCATGGGGCAATTCAAAATCCAAGAAAACTGTCTCCAGCTTACTTCTGGATCTGGGGAGGTGGGGTGTTGAAGTAATCCCGCTGAGTTTTCCAGCTGCACAAACAAAGCTGACTGGATACCAAAGGCTTTCAAGAGAGAAGAAGAAAGAAAGAAGAGGAGGGGGAGGTCTCCCAAACCACAGCATCTTCATGTGTACCTGCTCCAAGATTGCTTTAGCGTGAGCGCTGAGAATGGCCAGAAATCAGGAAACCACAACATGACCACACTGATTAAGCCTGCTGCTAGAACAGACTGTATGAGGTTGTTCCCATCCAATTCATAAATCACACTGCATAACCTAAGGAGAGGTTGCAAGGTTCTGCCGACCCCCTCAAAAGTGAGATGCTACATCTCAAGGGGCTTTCATTTCAATAAATTCAAACTTCAAAAGTCATCCAAAGCCACAGCAGTAACCAAAAACCTGGTCTTCAATTTACATTTCTCTGAAAGATATATAATGTTCATGTCTGTAGAGCACAATGAAAAATGCCTGTCAAGGTTTAAAAAAAAAACATTATTGGCAACTGACAGCCATTTGAAGCAAGGGGCTGGTCCCAGCTTGAAATTTGACAGAAGACGAACAGCCTTATCCGCACCGCAGAAAAAATGATGGCATGCTGCTACAAGCATTAGTGCCTGGTCATGGGGGGTCTCATAGTTTGTCCAAGTCCTTCAAGTGGAAAAGGAATGTAACAGGAGACTTTAAAGCTAATAGATTCTGTCATTGGGTAAAACACCTTCCTTGAATAGTCTCCACCAATCAGCTTATGTAAATGTTTATATGATACTCAGAACGGCACTGACAGCAATTGAGAAGGTTGTTTTGAAAAGGAGAGACAGATAGCGCAAGTAAGTGTGCATGTGTATTTCTCTAACCCCCAACAGAGGGCAAAGCAGTCTTTAGTGACCTTTAGTGACATCCTATTCGCAATTGTGTTAGCAAAATGGGTAAAAAGCAGGTTGCATTATTTATTTCTCTGATCGGAGACACTCCCAGCTCTTGGCTGTGAAAGCTATATGCTGTCAGCTGTGTGTTGTGACTTGCGCTTCGGGAGCCTGTGAACAGAAGGCGTTTATTTTGCTCCAGCTGCCACACCCAAGGAAAGTGTTTTTCAGCTAAAGAGGGAGTACCAGCTAAAACTCTGAGCCTGTAGAACCCAGATTGCTCTCTGCAGAACACTATTACCATCACAGAGAAAAATCAATGTATGAACACATGCATTGTCTCCTGTGATCTGCCAAGGTTCCTATTCTCTTTTGAAAGTTATGACCTCTGACTGGTTTCATTTAACCAGGTAAAAGCCAGCATGCCTCTGGCATGTCGCTCCTGTGATCTGACAGTGTTGTCACCCCTCCAATCTGGCTTAATAAAGTCGGGAGTGTAGACAACAAAAGAGAAGTCAGTCTCCCTAAGGAAAACCCTTCTCGCTGCTTCCTAGTAGCAGACCGCTCTCAGGCCTGAGCTGAAACCCGAGCATCCTTCAGGGATCGACACCGCCCACCCATCCCCGCCTTCACCCCCCCTAGTGACCTGTTCCATTAAAAAAAGTCCCGCAAATCCAGTTCCCACCGCTAAATTACAATACATTTATTTATCCATCCATGCACTTATACATCTATTTATTTACTAAACTCATCTATTTGTCTTCATTTCTCACGCTATCCCTGGCAGTCCCCATTGGGAGGGTCCAATTACAGCAGTCATCTTGTAGAGGAAAGCAGGGCCACTGAGCACAGCGAGCTGGGTCAGCAACATACAGATCCTCAACTCATGATGTCATGGGCTGCTGGACTGAGCCAGTTTGCCTGCGCAAAACATAAACGATTTTAAAGTCCCTCTGTATAGACTGGTAAGACTAATACCATTTGTGCTCCTGCCTGGAGCTGTGGAGTGTCTGGCCAATAAGTTGACGCTGTTCACAGCACCCTGGGGTTTGCTCTTGCCAAGGCCAAGGATGGTCAAATGTGTGAAGAAGCCTGGCAGCGGTCAGGCCTAGTGGGGTGGAGGTTTTGTTCTGGTGCAATCAGGCATGTGGTCACATTGGCCAAACGCAGACAACAGGCCGGCTGTATCATGCCCTGTCTCCAGCCAGTCCAAGGCATGCTGGGAGAAGCACCTGAGTCAAATGAGTGGCCGTGCACCCCCCAAACAAACCAAGCTGCTCTTGCACGCCAGCATCAATGAACCTGCTGACAGGGCCTTCAACACTTGATAGTCCTCTCCTAATGCTACTGAGCGTGCTTCCTCTTCACCGCCTGCTCCTGATGTTATCACAGTTAGATGTTTGTCTTAATTCAACAGGATTTGCAGCATTTGTGTGCATTTCAGACTTTGGTTCCTCACCCTGTAGCTGGGGCTCGAGATAATGCCGCCACAAGCCCTTTTCAGTTTCAGACAGCCTGCTAATGAGCACAACACTGTGTAGACTGAAGCAGACCGTCCACAGGATAGAGGATGATGGATGTGGGCTTTTATCTGGGCAATAAACATTAGTTCCTCATCCTTATCACCTTATCTCACTGTGATTTGAGGATTCTCCCACAACAGGATGCCCCATGGCTGGACTGCTGACACCTATGTATCCCTCTCTGCAGGTTTACTCTTTCAGACACAAGGAAACAACACACTGTTTGGTCATTCGGGCCTTATAGTGATGATAAGGAAATGTAATCACAGGGCCTACAAAAGATGGCATAGAAGGAAGTCCTGCAAATGTTCCAATATACAATGACACTGGTCGATAGATAGATAGATAGATAGAATATCTTTAATACAGATGCATGTTATTGTGACAGTGTATTCAAATTGATATTTTAAGATTTGCTCATTTTTAATCTCTGACAACAATGTACTGTAGTCTGTTAAGACCTTGCTTGTTAAATCTCTGTGCTGTCTTCCTCTGGGGAGCACATCTCCTGCCCCATGAGATTAACTCTGGTACATGGGGATAATGGGGGCTTTTGTCTTATTAATACATCCTTTCAGCACAATGCCTTCTTTAGAGTGACGGATGAACAAGCCTCAACAACATCGGAGGGGTGGGGGGGGGGCACAGCAGGCTGCGCAACGGCTCCAAGGAAATGTGTGTGTGAATGAGTGTGTGGAGGCCCCTGCGAGGTCGCGGCTGGGGTGCAAGCAGCTCATCTCAGCCAACAACAGCTATACAGACAACATGATGCAGCAAACTGTCGTTCGTCCCCACCCCCCCCCCCTCGTATGGTCGACAGCTGTAGCCCTGCGTGTTAATAAGTAACACCACACAGTGTTATTCATTAAAACACAAACTAACGTGGCTGACACACGGAATCCAAATATTAACAGTGGCTGCAGTAGTGTTTGCTTGTGGCGAATAACTGAAGTTAATTTATGGTCGCCGTGGTGTTCCGTGCAAAAGTGACATGTTGCTTATTGTGGGCCATTCTGCTGTCATGTAGTGTTTGTGAGTCAACGACATATTCCGATACTTTTGTGCGTCAATGGAGACTTTCAGTTCATTATTAACGCGTATGAGTGATCGCTGATGTATTTAAAGAAAACCCCGAGTGAAGGGTTGAAATTAGCTCATTTCATGTAAAACTGCATTGCATTTTACAGTAGTACGAGAGAGACATCAGTTCCTTTTGTTAGGTTGCTGCAGCACATGCAGACTGTCACACTAACCATATTTGACTTACCCCATGAGAGATATAGTAGAGAGCAGCGAAAAGACGCTCCGATAAAAATGTCTCCAAATGTCCTCACATGTGGTCACCACTTTCCAGAAATGCTGCTTCAAAGTTCGGCGCTTTCCTCTGCTCTGGGGTCGAGAGGCAGCGATGACAATCAAAACTTTGGTGGAGGACTAGACGGCGTGTCTCGTCTAGTCTTTGGTAAATCCATACCGGGTCTGTGCGCCACCGCGGAAACCGTACCAAAAAAAACACCCGAAAGCGCGACTATTTAAAAAAAAAAAAGAGAGAAAAAAAGAAGAGCGATGAAAGCCAAAGAAGACTTTTTTTAACAGCACTTTCTCTTTTGTTGCTCTAATCCAACAGTCCGTCTGATTGTCCTCCTCCTCTCTGGGAACAACAGCTCAACGGGGCTGTGGAGAGTCAGAGAGGCGCGCACACAAACACACACCCACCCAAACACACACACACGAGAGAAACAGATATTTTGGAAAACGTCATATGCCCATTAAGAGTCGCGAGTCTAATGTTCGAAATATAACGATGAAGCGGGGTTTGTGGACAGCAATTAATATGGAAAATATTTATTGAGCCTATTTTTGGACCTTTTCTTCAGTCTGGAGCACACAAATGAAGTCCAGATGTTCCACCTCCTCACTTCCTCTCTCCTAGCAGATCCCAGCGTGAACCAGAGCCCACACTTTTCAACTCATTCTGGCTCAGTTTCCCCTGAGAGCAGTGGCCAGCTGCGAATGCATATCTAAAGCTCTATGACAACGTAATGCAATTAATATGTTATCCAGTGTTAAAGGAGCATGATAGATAAATAAATAAGCATTTGACGTGTTTCTGCTTCAGTGACACTATTTTATTTGTTGTTACTGATGAGTAATTGCTGTGATTTTCACATGTATCCCTCAGGTCTGAGTATATGTTTAATAAAGAGGGTGAGGTGAAGGTAAGTCAAGGCTTGTTAGTCATCAGGGCTGCACCTAGACATACAGCGGGGCAGGTGCTGTCTCGAATGAAACAGCCTCTATCCAACCCCAGAGGAGGTAATAATGTCTTCACAGTCATTATGCTGAAAGCCAAAGTCATCCCAAGTGGCTATGATGTCATGTGTCTGTGATAAGAAAAGGGAGCTGCGTAATGTTGTTATAGTATATATTAGTTATCTTACAAAACATCTTGGAGCTCTCCGGCTTCTGTGCTGAAGACGGGTTTGCTTCAGGAATTGTGGATACACCATTAAGGGTTTTTTTTTGTGTGAAATCGACAGCTACTTCTTGAGAGAAAAGATGCAAATGGAAAATGAAAGACATTGCCTGAGACAAAACACAACTGTTGAGTGTGATGATTCAGAGTTGAACTGTACAGTGTAAGACCCGGTGGTACTTCTTCAGACTCAAGCATGACAGTCCTACCTTGCTGAATGACTTCAGGGCAAATTGCAGGAAAGCACCTCATTGCTCATCATACAGTCTACCAACAGGGAGGAATGAAACATGCCCAACGGAAATACGCCAGCAAATGAGTCTTGGTCTGGTCTCCACTAAACAGTTTCAAAAACTTGGTTTACTGGGGGAGAAAAGATTTTAGATTGTGCAATCCACTCTCACCACACTCATCCCTGCCGCCCCCGCAGCAGCTGGTATGTGGAACGTACTCACGCTAAAGAAAAAAAGAAGAACTTGGGAAAATCATCAACTTTGCAATAATTCTGTTGGAGATGGACACAACTCTAATAGTTTAACGGTGCAACTTCAAAGATTGGTTGCACATTTTCTGTATTCTCAGCTGAAGTGCTGGCAGGTTGAATGAGCAGTGTGTAATAATGGATGTGAAGTAGAAAGGCTTTATGGACTCTCACTGTCAGTGAGTTTGTGATGGGACACTTTTAAAAGCTGCCCCACTGCTGTGTCTCTCACTAAGCTTTTAGGGGAGGGGTCAAGAGCCCTGACCTCACTTCCTGTTGGGGCTCCTCATAAGCATTCCATTGTCTGTGAGAATGTGCATGCATGGGCTCGGGGGACTCTGCACATCTGGCAGCTGTTATTAGCAACCTCCTGTACCCGCTCTACCCCCGTACTCCCAAGGAAGATTACTTCATGTGCTGGTGGATGTGCACCCCAAAATGCACCTCAAAATAAACTCTTCTGGGAGAGTATTGTTTCATGAGCCACTGCTTTGTTTGTCACAGGAATTATTTGGGTAGAAAGTTGGGCCTTATTATGTATTTAAATTGCATTTTTGTTGCAAGATTGTCTCCACAATAATAAGAAGCAATGTTAAAGGAATAACTAGACATTTTGGATGGGTTTTTTTTCTTGCAGAGAGTTAGATGAGATGAGAGATACCACTCTTTAACACATCGTATCTGTTTATTCTGTGCATAAACTGAAGTGTCAAAATTTTTTTGCAAAGAGTTATGTGCTAAACTATTTCTCTATTCCTTGAGTCTCCACTTGCCTGGTAACTGTTCCCAACAAAGACATAGTCCCCGTGTGAAATGGTGAATTATTGTTTTACCCTTGGGTTTTTGTACCGATTAGATAACTAAGGGATAATGTAGAGCAAGTGGGTCATTATTGCGAATTAAACCCTGACAGGGTGATACAGGACCCTTACTACTTACTTAATAAAATCAATAATTTAACACTATTGATTTAAAAATGGTCCTTCAGAGAGTAACAGAGTAACCGTAAAAATGCAGTAATTGACCAATCAATCAGAATCGATTATTCAAGATGTGCAATAAACTAGATATAACATGTTAGTTAACAAGCTTTAGAGGTTTTGGTAGGCAGAGGTTCTGGTGGACAGACTTTCCCCCTGTTCCCAGTTTTTGTACTAAGCTAACCGGTTGCTACATTTATACAAACATGACAGCATTATCTTCTCATCTAATTCTCGACCAAAAGAGAGCGGAAGCAAATTTTCCACTTTTTTCCTTTAGAGATGTTATCATCAACTTTACAATACACAGACTGCAAATCTGCCTCATTTACTAGAAGCATTCAGACACGTTGTGGTCACCTGACCTATTGAACTTACCAGAAGTGGGTAAGCAGGTTTTGGTTCAGAGATTGAAATGAGTGCAGAAACAGAAAGTAGATCAGACCTACAAGAGAACTCGTATTGCTTGTCTTACTCATCTCTGTAGACCTTTTTTCAAAGAACTCAAGACCCAATAAGGCAAAATTGTCTTAGAAGAGCTGCTAAATATTCTATGTTCCTTCTTTTAGACACGGGATTACACTAGGGATGTCATTAACAGTAAAGTCAAACTGTTCTCAGGCTTGGTGGTGTATGGGATGGGGGACTTTCCTTCCCTTGTTTATCCAAATTTCTATAGTGGAAAAAGCTGAATGACAGATGCAGCTATGTATATAAAAAGGGGCAACCACTACATGCCCCAACAAACCACTGTTTGCACCTAATTTCTTTAATGTAATAAGTGTGTTGATGAATTACACCAACTAATCCAGAAAAAAACATGTCTGATGATAATAAACTGTTTTGATTTTGAAACAGAAACTACACATAGAAAGCGGGTCGTAGGGGAAATATCGCTTCCTCTTCCAAATCAAGTCTCCTAGACATCAAGTCTCTGAGGAAACCTTCCTCTTTTTCCGCTCAGATGCTTAGACAAAAGTTAGAAATGTATTTTTAGGACTGCGAACGTTTTTCAGGGCATGTGCATCAAAGTTGTCTGAGTTAGTCCAGAGTGATGCAAGCTCACGTCAAAGGAGAGGAAACGTACACAGCTTGCATCCAAGAAGCTGTTCTCACCCCTATTCTGTACAGCGTGACTAAATGCATTCTGGTGACAGATATTCTTTAAACTTAGATTCACACCAAACACTATTTTTGCACTAGGTGTTAAGGGTTGCTTCTTCTACTGCATCCTCAATGAGAATCATTAATCTAGGGCACTGTGCATATACTTAATTGATACAGACAGCAGCGCTTGTGGCAGTGGAGGTTTGGTTTCCCCTCTCAACAGCATACAGCAAGTGCTGCCTGGAGTCAGGGTGGCTTATCTCTGCCTGCACTCCAAACAGTGGGCTTAAGTGCTGGCTGTACCACATGTCTCTGCTGTTCACAGGTTTAGAAGAAATCCATCCACCCTGCATTCCCTCCCCTGAGACCTGCAGTGTTATCCTACCGCTTATCTCTAGAGCATCTCACAACTTTTTTTTCTCCTGCACAAAAGAACGCAAATTCTTTTTGTGCATTTGATCTGCTCACTGTTCAGGAATACAGTCTGCATCACATTCATACTTTATCTACTCACACACAGAGGAAATATAGGCCTTGTGTGTCATGACAGCCAATATATTTGTGATCTTTTAAATCTTTTGTGATTTAACTGTCATTATTTGTATCTTTCTTTGTTGCATTTTATCCTGGGTGTCCACAAAAAAAAACATATTTATACATTTTTCTCACCAAATTTCTCAGAATGTCTCTCTGGTGCTTCTACAAATTTTATCGCTCCACCCCTCCACTGAGGCGTCTCACAGGAGTACACAGTTGCCTTTTTACAGTCAGGCCTGAAAAGACTGTTCCCGTGGTCCACTTCTGTACCAGTCTGTGTACTGGTTACCATGCTTGAGTATTAGTATTGGATGTCTGTCTGTTCACTGTCCTCTGGTCCAGTGAGGAGAAGAGTGTGAGCGGACTTTTGTGGCTTCCTGCAGATTAGGGCAGTGTTTATAGAGCCTTGCTGAAGTACCCTTAGCAAAACATTCATTATTATAGTCTTTTCCATTAAGATTATAACTGTGTGTGTGTGTGTGTGTGTGTGTGTGTGTGTGTGTGTGTGTGTGTGTGTGTGTTTGTATCAGAAGCAGTTACGGGAGCAGTTATGCAACTACTGTCAGCTCTGTGGTCAAACTGTCATTTGGTGGTTGGAGAAGTGTCTTGAGGCCCAGATACATGAAGATCTCAGTTTAGCATTTAGCAGAGCCACAGATAGGATCCCTGTCATTAAATCTGGCATCACAAAAGGCACTACTACAAATCTGTTGTTTTGACCTGAAACCATATGGCAGCCATCAGAGGCTCCTCGCGCATTAGCAAAAGAAACCTAACCCTGACATTTCTTGCTAATTCATTGACCAGAAAGTAAGTTCAAAAGGTTAGTCATAGGTTTGTGTGTGTGTGTGTGTGTGTGTGTGGAACCAGGAACCAAGTGTGCTTCATTAGCAAGAATCAGTCATGTTTGCTCAGTTTACATTCCCACAGAGATGGTCATGAGATGCTGTTTGCTATTCTGTCATATCTTTAATAGCTATATAACATCTGCTCTCATTCTTTGACCTCAGTGCTGTTGAGTTTCAGAGAGGGCTACGTGCCTGTCGAGGTAAGGGAGAGAATTAGTGCACAGATGTTGCACAGCAATAACTCAACACACGTACAACAGAGGGGAAAAAAACAGTCCTTCTCTGTCTGCTCATGCAGAACGTTTCTGAAGATTTTACGGGGAAAGAAGGAGCCGACGGAGCGGTGTAGTAAAGGAGTTTAAAAAGGAAATAGAAAAGGGATGGATGTGTATAAGTAGAGGGGAAAGGAAGTGAAGTGAAGTTGGTCAATAGAGGGTAAAATAAGCTTTCAGTAACCAAGTCAAGCATGCACCTATTGGAATCTTTCCTGGAGAAACTTGCTTGGTGTACGGCTGAGACAGGGAGGCCTGGCTTAATGGGTTGATCTCTGTGTATTTTTGCTTGAGGCAGAACCTACTTGTTTGTAAAAGTGTGTCTACAAAAGAATGTTTCTGCTAATACAAGCGTCAAAAGGTGCACATTTCTTTCCTCTACGAGAACTTATCTTCTGTTTCCCAAAGGGAAGCTGGCACTTGACTGCCGGGGTCAATGATTGGGGTCATCAGATAAAAAGGATCAGGGCCAAGCAAGCCATTACTTTTAAACCAAGTTATCTCGTCAAAGTGGTAAAATGTATAGGAAAAAAAAGACAAAGAGTGTGAGGAGAGATGGCAGGAGGGCAGCAGGGGTCTAAATCTCACACTAATCTGATATAGCCTGAAGCACTTCTGTCTGTCAAAGCTGATAAAACACACAAACACACACTGAGCATGACCCAGACCCGGCCTGGATGTGGCCCAGATAGTCCCATGGACATGGAATCAGAGACCAAAGTTTCTGCAGGGACCAGACTGAGATTTGAATTTGCAAATATGTAATTTTATTTGTTAAGAGAATGACAATTCACCCTTTCCCACTTATTGATACAGTAATGCTTTATGAGTCTATTTTTCAATGTAAATGATTAATAATAATGTACAGTATTATTGTTTTATAGTGTATTCTTTTATTGTGTCACTCTAAGTCACCTTTGAACTGGAGAAAAACCTGCCCAGGTTTATTGACAGCACACTGTTGCCTCCCCTGTGGTCAAGCTCCACACACCACCCGGGAAGTGCCGCTTTGATCAGCACACTGCACACATTCTTCCCGTCATCATCTCACTTTCTTCCCCAGTGTTTATTACTGGCTGCAGCTGGAAAACCTTCATTTGCTCAGATCTCACTCCACCAAGGTCGTGCTGACAAATTCCTACTCCACAAAGCAGGAACAGCCCACCTCTGTTTGACTTTAACTCAAGTTAGCATATGGAATTGAAGCACCATGATGAAAAGTTTCTGTTCAGGTTCAGATCATATGTGTAATGAATGATAATTGTCAATACATTGCATGTCATGGAAGATGATTTCTTCCCCTTTCTTCTCTTGTAAATAACATTTTATCAAGCACAGCCACTCTGTTCTGCTTTACATTACCTCTGACCCCTCTGTGTGTGGAAGATGACAGTGATAAGGCTCCAGTGTGAACCCTATCTCTCTATTAATGTATTAAATGGTTGGATTTTTTAACTGGTGCAAAAGAAAGCAGGAAGAGCAAGAAGACCTTTACACAATCATTGAACCACTCGGTATTACAGGCTCTTTGTGGAAACAATAGTACAGTAGTACAAAAACAAACAGGTATACACTCATCTAATGCATGTGCTTCTGTCACTTTTTTAACTATTGGCAATCCTGTTACAGAACTGCACTGTCAAATTAAAAGTCCTGCATATAGTCAAGGTTTGAACATTACCATAAAGCTCCAAATAGAAATTTAAATCACAAACTGGACAATACAATTCAGTCCAGATGAATTTAGGACATTTATTGGAATCACTCCTGTTGATACGTCACATTGTTTTTGGTCGGCACTTGAAAGTGCTTTTCAGGGCAAGTAACAAAGAAAAGGTGTTACTTTAAAAAGTGCAACGTTCCCAATGCTTTCTGTAAGGGGGATCAGGGTAGAAGGTCGAGAAGGAAAATGACATCCTAGAGAGATCGGTAATATTGATACAGCTGTACTGTAATTACACAATGACCTCACTGGCCACACCCAATCACGTTGAAAAATACTTATCACCCAGCACCAAATCTGTAATACCCTCGACAATTAAAGGAAAGTTACCAGATACAATACACAAGGAACCAAATTGCAATCCTTTCATACACATTAAAAGCACTTCTGTAGAAACACAATATAAACAATACTTTAAAAGATAATTAACTGCAGCTCCATAATCCACAGACTTGCTCAAGAGCTGGCAACCCATACCACACACGATATATCCCATCACTAAATAATTACTATGCTTGCTAATGACACCCAGTCGTCACTTTTTCCCTGCTGAAGTCCATGATGAGCCATGATGACTAAAGCGCGCCACCCTCTATTAGATTTCTCACTGAATACATTTGGAGGAGCCCCAATGTCAGTTGATCTGTCGGCCCTGGATACACACATCTGTGAGTGAGGGTTTTATACGATGATGACTGTTAGCTCATGCTGTATGCTTGCCAGCTGGGCTGATTGTGCTTGTAGATTTGTGAATCATGGCATTAGAGCTTAAAGTCTGCATTGCAGTCTGCAGGTTTGATAGGGATAGCATCTGCTGTAAAGAACATATAAAGAATCATTCCTTCAGGCAGTTGGGGGTGGGTGATGGGAAAAACAAAGTCAGGGATGTGCATGTGTACGAGAGTGTCAAGTGTTCAATCCTAAAATGCCGAATTTGGCAACTTTGCAGCTCCCACTGAGAATGCTCCATAAAACTGAAGAATATCGCTGCTGGATAACAAAAAATAAATGTGGCTTTAATTAACAGCTCACACAAATTCTACTATGACTGGCAGTAATCTCACTAACCTAAAACAGATTGATTTAGACATTCCTCCTTGTGGTAAAGCTGCAACAGAACAACAGCTTTTACTACATTTGAATGGTGTTACTAAACCAAACCCAAGATTGTTCTCTGATGTATACACACACACACACACACACACACACACACACACACACACACACACACACACACACAATCAGTTTCATATATTTGAATACTAATTCAGTCCAAGACGTATGGCTTTTATAATCCTTTTAAAAATACCGTATTGAATTTTCATTTATAGTCAAAGTGTCACTTTTTAAATGATGGTGATCTAATTTTTTTTACTGACTCTGCTCCAATCAGCGTCCTTTATATAGAGAGTTTGGCCAACTAGGGAATCGAATATTCTGAGCTATCCCGTTATGCGATGGGTTCCGAGGTGGTCACGTTTTTCGTGGACTCCATGTTGGATACCAACATTCCATTGACATAGTGCAGGGAATAGTGGAACATTTTTAGAAATTATTTAAAAAATGACATAAATCACTGAAAAAATGCCCAACTGTTGCGCATTTGGCTGCAATGAAAGACAGGGAAGCGGCAAAAGATTCCCCCGTGAACCAAAAAGGCGAAAAGTATGGGAGCTGTTCATTATTGTGTGAGGTAAATGTCAGTTTCTCTCTTTGATATAACAAATTACATAGGACAAATATAGTAATACCATTGTTAATGTGTACCATGCTGTCAAAAAAGTTCTAACACTGCTTTAGAAATGAATGAAGTTTGAAGTTAGCCATGCCTTATACTAGCGTTAGCTTTTTTGCTAGCACTCCATGTACCTAAATGCTTGTAATCTTGCCAAAGTCATATGGCTTTTGGTCTCAACCGAGTCCAGGTATCTTTATTATGTTTATAATAATATTGGAGGGAAAGTGAAACACAGCTTGGACAAGGATGTTTAGACAGCTAGCTAACCGTGGATTTCCACAGGATGCAGAACGTCTGCAGACCGGCTCCGCTGCGGAACGGCTGCGTGCTCCGCCCATGGGGCTCCGCCATCCGTCAATACCTACCAGGTCCGGATTTATTTGTTGCGTAACGGCTGCGCCCAGCCGACCACAAGATCTCGCGAGTTCATGTATGTTCGCGCGATATAACAGGATGTAGTTTCTATAAACAGAACTACAAAACCAACAACCGTTTGTTTCCATCCAGAGGAGTAGAGGGGAAACAACTCTGTGCTATGTTTTCAAGGTGTAGTGCAGGAAAATATGACCCGCCATGAGCACGGTGTATTTTATTTTGAAAAGTAACCAGATGTTTTATTTTGTTTCTGTGCTCGACTTCCTGTCCCGCACAATCTGAATTGTGCTGAATTGCTACGGAGCTCTCCGTCGTCCGTCAAAAATAGAAGCTCTGCGTATCTGCTCCGGAGGGTTGCGGACTGACGAAACTGGGACGGAGTAGGGATGCAGACGTTCCGCAGTCAGTGGAAATACACACACGTGGTCACTCACTACAATGGGCATTTTTTAGAGGCCCATTTACGATATAGAAGGTAAATATACACTGGAATATTTCCGTAAGGGCCTTTTAAATATTGACAAACGTTGATAATAACATGTATATGCCTGTTTATGGTGAAAATAAGCGATTTATTTCAAGACAGGAAATTCGCCCCATAGGGTTACACTGTAGAGTCATCTGACGATGGTATCCAATATGGCACCCATGATTTGAGTTGGCTAAAGGGTGCTGGCTCAAATATATTCACACTGCTCCCAGTGGAAAAAAAGCAGGAAGGCCCTTGCACTGACAGGGACTTTCATTACTGTTCTAGAAAACTCCTTCAGTTCTTCTTCAACTTTGTACTTGGGGTTAATGTCACCTAATGATTTGCGCCGATTTTAGCTTTCAAACTTAGAGAAACAGCCCTTTGACCTCTAGGGACCTGGAGAGGCTTTAAGTCAAAGCAACTTGCAAAAGGAAAAGACAGAATGTTCATTAGGACTCTAGCTTGGCTCCTTCTGGAGGTGAATTGATTTAACGGCCTCAGTGAAATATTACTCTTATCCTGGCCTCAGACCTCTCTTGCTCTTGCCCCCTAACCCCTTCCTCAGCCAGCCGACCCCGTCCCCCCCCCGTCCCTGTCCCCGTCCCCTCAGAAGAGCCCTGAATTCTGCGAAAAGATGTAGTGAAGTTCTGGCTTCCATAAATCACAGTTCCACTCCCCAGCCGCTCCCTGCAAGGCACAGAGAGAGAAACATTATCCCCTTCCCTTTCCCCGACCCCCTTTAGCTCCAACCCCCCTTCTCTGACTGTTTTTATATTGCATAGAGTAGCAGATGAGAACTTCCTCACCATTTAACCACAACCTCAACAGGTCTCTGTTTCACTTTGAATCACTTACTGTGCGCTCAGATCTTTACGACCTTGTCTGTTACACCACAGTGGCGTCAAAGTCATGCTGCTTCAATCAGTCTCCCTGCTTTATTTACCTGTTGGTGTTTCTGCATTTGGTCATGCTGTCGTTAGGCCTTTATTGCCCGCAATCCACAGCGGTGCCAGAAAAGTCTGACTGACTTCTATCTCTTAACTGTGTTTTTATAGTGAGCACAGCGGCAAACAACAAAAAAAAAACCTTCAGGGGGAGGTTTGGTAATGTTGCAAAATTCATACAAATAGGGACAGAGCTGCAAAATGTATCTTAGGAAAATGTTCCATGACACAACACACTCTAATGGAAAAATAAAAATGTGTTACAAATGGATTGTTTACCAATGGAAAAGCTTTTTATTGATTGTGCTGTGTTTATGCCTAAAAGGAGCATGTGACTGTAGCCCAACCCATGTGAGTGATAGACCTGTCTCTGCATGCCCATTAGACACATGCAGGCTGATTAATACACAGGGTTAGGTTCACATATGAATGACATCACATGGCTCGGCTTTTGGGACAGTAGGGCCAAGGGCTCTGACAGGAACTCTCGGCACAGCTCTCATGAATAGCACGTAAACATAGAACATCCGTAAACAGTTTAGAAGACCCGTTTGGACTTTGTTCCAGAAGGGTGGGTGGGTGGGAAGGAGGGATGCAGAAAGAGGATGGGGACAGGAGGGGCAAAAGATTGAAGCACTGCAGCTGATACTCCCTCTATGCCGGCTCGGTTGGGAGGAGCAACATCAGGCTGTTCTCCTTTGGGACGTTCTGCCTGTACAAACAAACCAACCCCGGGCCTCTGGTCTAATGGGAACCAGACCTGCTCAAGGACCAAATCCCCTTCCCTTCTCTTCTTGTGCCCCCCTCCCGTATGACCAGCGCTCCACCGTCACACACTCCAGCTGAACGACGCACTTCAATTATCCCAAACAGACCTGAAAATATTCCCCAGTTTTCCCATAGAGCAACAGTTCATGACGTTCTACGTTCCTACATCAGCGCTGACCTCCTTGACCCTCGAGCACCTTATCTACACAGCCACACTTTCTCTCACTTTCACATGCTATCACTCCGCCTCTCTCTCTTTCCCTCTATGTATTTATCACATATGTACTACACACAAAGCTTCCCATTGACTCATATCAGTACTGACGACCATTTCTTGTCTGACCATTTCTGACTGAAAGTATTTGTTGACCCAGTTTCATACGACAGTAAGGTACATTTTCCGAACAGCATAATTAGATCTAATCTGTGCTTCAGGGCTGAAGGCTCCATGGTGAGCAGCTCATCCCTGGCTACAAAGTCTGAATGTTCTCATTGTCAGGGTTCAGAGTTTATCAGTGAATGTCCTCCCAGTCTCACTGCTGTCTCTATCTGAATGTTCTGTTTCACTAAAGTATGAATATTGGCACAGAGTCAGCAGGAGGGGAGAAAAGGCTCTTAACACACATAGAGCCTCCACATTGACTGCACATCTGATGCAGAGAGGGCTGATTGTGATACGGCCTGGTGACACTGGGCCTCACGGACATGTGGGGCTGTTTAAATTGCATCACTTTTTATCACTGCATTCTTTTTCCTGAATGATAAGTCAGAGTTGAAAATACATGTCAATGTTTCCTTCTGTTACTCTTCTTTTTACCATACAAACCTGGAGTGTGTTCAAGACCAGAAAATATCATTATTTGTGCATGCTGGAATCTGTGATCAGGTCACTGACGCCAAGTGCCTGGAAGTACGGCAGATTTATTGAGGAGAAAACACCATGTCTGAAGAGTTGGAACAAGAACTCACAAACACTAGATATGACTGTTCAGCTCTGTCCCCCTCCCACACATCTGGGCACAAACCCTTCAATGTTCCCGAAGGCAAAGATCTGTGATGAGCTGAACTGCTGCCTAGCTCACAGTCATTTTACATTACCACCCCCATCCTGCACGCACGCACGCACGCATGCACGCATGCACGCATGCACGCACGCACGCATGCATGCACGCACACACACAAACACCTTACATTCGATTTTGTGTGCTCCTCTGTGGTTGTCAGTCTGTTGTCTTTCCTTTGCTATGGGCTTTCTGGCAGTGCTTGTGTCTTTGTGCCGTGCATGCCGGGAGTGGCCAAGCCCAGACGCAACCCTCTGGAACTTAAGTGTTCTTCTGCAGAATCAGCACAAATTGAGACCTGCCGATAACAAACGTGTTGCAACTCACTCACTTCTGGCTCCCTGAAAGAGGTTAGGAGTGGGAGGTGTGTTTGGGATGTGAAAGAAATGATTCTCAAGATGTGTTTACAACTTTGAGTGCTTGGTCATGATTATGCGGACTAATGTATAACCTGCTTGTGCTTTTGGGAGCTTGCATTTCTGAGCCTTTGTGTTTGCACAATATAGCTCCAGGTTACATTTAATTGGTGCTCCATTGATCCACTTTAAACATGTGCTCACACGCCACAGTTCTGATGGATGAAATGGATCAATACTGTAGCACAAAAAACTCTCTGAACAAAATATCCAGCAGAAAGATGACATGACCGAGAACAACTGCTTTGGGTTTTAGTTGTTATGCATGTAATAAAATGTGGCTTTGCCTGTTTTTACAACTTTAATAAAACATATTTTAATCTTGCAACATAGCCACAAAGATATAACATGAACTAGCCTTGATAAGACCAGGTGGCTGTTTCCAGCCAGGAGTTGAATCAGCGTTGGTTTATATTCCCACTGATGTCATTTGTTAAGGCAACAGAACTTTGGCAGGAAGGGACTGACAAACAGTCAAGGCCATTGACCCACTAAAGGGAAAAACCAACCATCAGTTTGTGTGTCCCTGAAGTTTCAAATTAATGATTATTCCCTGATGTATGAGGGAAAAGAGCAGTCTTTGTCTAATAATGGTCATATACACAAATAGAAAAGATCTTTTGTCATTTTGTTAAAAGCTTCTTCCTCTTCTTTCCTTTCTTTTCTAATCTTAACTCTTCCTCCACATTGTTCCACTGCCACGTTGTAACCATAGAGGTTGCAAGGAAGTAGAGACACCTGGAATCTCTAGCTAGTTTTCCACTGAGATTGTTCTCCTGCCAGAGTAGCTTGAGCCAAAGTCTATGGTAATGTGATGACCATGATGATGTGGCATGGTCTGATAGTGGGAAACTAGTAAGCGTGGGGACTCCATCCCCCCCCCCCCGTGCTCCCCTCTCCTGAATCAAGTACGCAGAGATGTGTGGGATTACTCTCACAGGAGGAACTTGAACCCTCTGACTTCCTGCTCGGTGATGAGGTCACTGGTCACAGTGGGAGTGTTTGTGAAATGCCTGCTCAATAACAGCCGACTGACGGCAGGGCACTGCGGGAGAGGGAGGAGGGACGAAAAAGAGGAATGGGACATGAAGCAGGAATTGAGGGGCAGATGACAGGTTGATGTGGGGGAGGCAGAGGAGGAGTAAGGGGAAAAGGTCTGTCCAGTGCCTGTCTCTAGTGAGCCTGAGGCACTTGGCGGAGCACAGCATGTGTTCATGTCATGGAGAGGACTGAGCTCTCTCTTTAAAAAAATTGACTAAGGGGGTGGGGGTGTTGAAAGGTACACAGCCAGGAAAATCTCACAAAATTGGCTAAGAATATTCCTGTCTGACAAAACCCTCTGTTTTTCATTAATCCCAGTTAGTAGAGGCAGTGCATGTACCTAAAATCTGACTTTAATTATTAATCCGTGGGTTCAGATAGAGATCAGGAGTCCATATGCCAGAGGCTGAGGCATGAGGCTGGCCTCTTTTATGACCAACAAAATGAAGCCTTCGACAAGCCAGATGATTGTCTGTTGAGCGTTTACAACAGTCATGCTGTCACAACAAAGTACTTACAATATGGTAAAAGGAACATCTAACTTGTGGTATTGCATGCTGCTCCCTGTCAGCTGGCCTGCCTCTCGCTGGCTCTCGGATGATGTAAGAGCACTCTTGATTAAAGAGCGGGCTGCCTTTGGTGCCAGTGAAGGTCAGGTTACAATATGAGGTAACTTCTGCTCTCTATAAGCAGCAGGACCTGAGCTGCTGTGAAGCCAACGACGGGGCGCACCTGGTGCGCAAGTGCCTGAGGCTGTGGCCCTATAGGTAGGGGTTAGGGGAAGGAAGGGAGGAGCAGGATGGGGATCGCACATACAAAGCCATCTTGTTTTAGGCCAGGCTCAGATGGAGCTGCACTGTTGCCAAGGGTCCAGAGCTCTACATCCTGCCGCCCAGTGAAAGACCCAGTCTTCAAACAAGTTGCATGAACAAAGAGCCATACAGGCTGCGTGCATTAGCACCCATACACCACCCCTCCAACACACACAAAAAAGAGTACACTGTATTTCACTATCTGCCTTCATCTCTGTTTTGACTTCCCGATGTCACCCTCATTCAACTCTAAGTATTTCTCAAGAGGTCACGGTTTCATTCCCTAACTCTCACAAAACAATGCAATTAAGTCATTCTCTGTAAAACACACACAGCTTGGTCAAAACATATACACACACACTCTCACTCCCCCGTCACCATCTCCCTGTGTTTCAACCTTAGGCAGTATAATGCCTTCCAGATGTTGAGATGCTGTACTCTCCAGCCCCACCAAACCTTGGAAGTCAGTGCCCCTCTCTCATGGTGTTAATGGTGCCCAGGAGGCTTCTGAAGGGGGGCGGGGGTTCACAAGACCTCTCAGGCTCCTACCGAGCCTATAAAAGGACCTCGGCATCCTTTCCTTTTCACAGTGTAACTGTTTTCTGTCTTCTCTTTACGCTGATCAGCAGGGTCTCAAATGACAAGCTGCATGAGGAACATGGGTGTGGTTTAAAAATACATCCTGGTAACATTTGATAAAAAGAAGGTGCGCTCACAAACAGCATAACAAAGTCCTCTGCAGCTTTTCTTGATCCAGATGGGTAGTGGTGGTAAATGCTATTAGGTTTCATTTGTCTGCATCCATGGGTTGGGCATGTGGGTATCATGTGACAGCTGCTCCTCATCAACTTATAACAATCCTACCAGTGTTTCTCTTCTTTCCTTTTCTCAGTCTAGTCCTATTAGCTTGTAGCGTAAAAAAAAAAAAAAAAATCAATGACTACTCTCAAGAGCTAGCTTGTGTTACCATCTTCCCTCTTTGTGACCCTCACTAAATGATCTTGTGTCACAGTCTCAGATTTATGCTCCATACCATGTTGCAGGCTGAGCTATAATCGGCCAATCATAGGGCCTTATCTGTTTCTCAGTATGGACACTAAAATGCCCTGGGACATGGTAGACGGCTACAGTCCCTTGGGCCATGTTTTTAAAAATGCTAATCTCTTCTTTAAAGCCAGTGATGGAGCTGTTTTGTGGTGGCTGGATGATAAAATGCAACCGTCAGTGACAGGATTGCTTCCAAAGATGGTTTTGGGGGTGTTTCTGCTTTTTGGCAACTTGCAGCACAATGAAGGCAGACTACTCGATATCTACTAGCATGGCTGGGGCAAATGGACAAAAAGCTAAATGATATAATAACATTTTGACTGGCTCAATGGATCAACTAAGGCCATGGGTGAGCCCCAGACTCAAAACCCAAGAAGAGAGAGTGAGCTGGAGAGAGTAGGAAAAAGCTCCAGGCCGAGGAGCTCTGTGAGAAAGTGTCCATCTGCAGCACATGTTGGAGACAGCCCAAAACAAACAAGTTAAAATTAAACCACAGAAAGACAGCCAATCTCCGTGTTTAAAGTTCTTACAAACAGAGGATTACCGTGTTACCATTTCAAAGGTCTGAGAAATTGTCCGTTTTGTGGTTTATCCCACCACAATACAACCAATAATCTCTGTAACGGCTACACCACCGGCTGAGGCACAGCTGGTCGCCACAGAATGAAGGAAGATCATACAAAAAGAAAATGTTCTGAAATCCTTACAGGTGCCATGAAGAGAGTTGCGTAAGTCATGTGTAGGATGTTAAAGAACATTTATCTTTCACATGCATCTTCCTTAAAGCTAACAGTATTCATTCCCACACTTAAGTAAATGCAATGGTATGCATACGATTTTCAGGGATGTTATAAAACCACTTTGTTGCTAAATAGGATGTCCATTTTAAATCTGACATTCACATTCCACTGTATTTTTTACAAGGTGATGTGTAACACTCAGAAACACAGTGCATGATGTACTAAAGGGAATCAAATATATGTCCGTTGTTTGAAGAAAAAACAGGACAAGAAGTCAAACCGAAGTTTGCAGAACCTTTCATCTTTGACCTAAGTTCACGGATCGACGTGACATGTCATAAAATTAGCTGTTGAATCACTTTTCCTGCCAAATGTGTGGTTAAAGGTTGACTTGTAACATTAGCAGTTTTGATGACAACAAGAAAAATGTATCTTCTCCTTACGGTTAAGATAAAAAGAACATGGAGGCCTCTGAGCACTCTCCTACTCGTAACAAATAATGATGAATTCAAATGAAATCTGACAAACAGGAGTCCCACTTTGTAACTTAGTTGGCTTTGACCTTGCTAATTAGGTTGTCCCAGCAGCTTTGTTATGGCCTCAGAGTGAGTGTATGTGGTCGCTGTGGTTGCCACTGCTGAGGTTTCCCAAATCCATATGATATCCAACTGTTTGCAGCAGCCCCTCCTCCACCTTTACCAAAAGCCTTGTCTGCCCCACAAATCTCTGCACCAGAGAGATCAAATTTCTATGAAGGTTAAAGAGAGTGTGGCGAAGTTTTGATGTTTGATTTGACACTGTGCTGCCATCTAGCGGTGACTAATAGTAATCAGGTGCAGTGTCAGTGTTGTGAGTTTAAAAACAAAAACTGTAAAACAAGGGGAAAGTATTGCCAATTGAAAACTTTATTTTGTTTTGCATGCATCAAAAAATCTTAAGTGTTTATCTCGATGTGAAGACATTTGTACACTGTGATTTACTTTAGGATCACTTGGTTGAACACGTGGGGGAGCCAGAGATCAGTGACGTCCATGCAGTGGCTTCAGCGGTGTAATGTAACCCCCTGGACAGAACTCAGAGCTATCAGAGAAAACATTCTCTCTCCTCCCTGTGGGAGCATTTAACGTCATGAACAGATGTCGTTGGTAGGTTTGGAGGATATCATGCAAAGGGTTTGGAGGACTTCTACTTGGAGCAATCTCACCCAGATGATGTAGGAGGGTCTTTGCCGTTCAACTGGAAACATTTACAGTTTATGGCTCCCAAAATGCATGACATCATCGTTGACAATTTCTTTACACAGCACATGCCTCTCCTAAACCCAGTTTGTATATCCTCTACAGATAAAGCTAATCAAATTGAGGCTTTTGCAAATCCACTTATCACTTATTGACTATGTTTCTGTTTTAGGTTTCTTTGAAAATAAAAAGAAATGTCTAGTTAGAAGAAACCAATGAGCTTCTGTCTAAGCTCTTTGTCTGTTCCCATCATGCAGCCCCTAAACATTACCAAATGGCTATGATGTCAAGCCTTATGTTGCTGAGCAAAGATCCTCTCTTGGGACCCTCAGGCCAGATATGGTAGTTAGACCCTCCCTCAACCAGAGGACCTGAAAACCTACTGTCAGCATGCATCTGTCTTGCTGAAGTGTTTTTAAGTAGAGCCAATTTTGTC